>NC_084621.1:22177830-22357830 GCF_033978795.1 Nerophis ophidion | reverse complement strand
TATATATATGTATATATATATATATATACACACACACACACATTAGGGCTGTGAATCTTTGGGTGTCCCACGATTCGATTCAATATCGATTCTTGGGGTCACGATTCGATAATATATCGATTTTTTCGATTCAATTCGTTTCTCGATTCAAAAACGGTATTTTTCCAATTCAAAACGATTCTGTATTCATTCAATACATAGGATTTCAGCAGGATCTACCCCAGTCTGCTGACATGCAAGCAGAGTAGTAGATTTAAAATAAAAAAGCTTTTACAATTGTAAAGGACAATGTTTTATCAACTGATTGCAATAATGTAAATTTGTTTTAACTATTAAACGAACATTGGACACAGTGTGTTGTCGAGCCTATGAGACGCGATGCAAGTATAGGCCACTGTGACACTATTGTTCTTTTATTTTTATTTTTATAAATGTCTAATAATAATGTCAATGAGGGATTTTTAATCACTGCTATGCTGAAATTATAACTAATATTGATACTGTTGTTGATAATACTCATTTTTGTTTCACTACTTTTGGTTTGTTCTGTGTCGTGTTTGTGTCTCCTCTCAATTGCTCTGTTTATTGCAGTTCAGAGTGTTGCTGGGTCAGGTTTGGTTTTGGAATTTAATTGCATTGTTATGGTATTGCTGTGTAGTGGTTTGTTGGATTGATAAAAAAAACAAAAAAAACTAAACGATTTTTTAAACTGGGAATCAATTCCGAATCGCACAACGTATTCGAAACGATTTTTTCCCACACCCCTAATATATATATATATATATATATATATAAATACATATAAAGGGTGTAACAGTACACAAACATTTCGGTTCGGTACGTACTTTGGTTTAGAGGTCATGGTTCGGTTAATTTTCGGTATAGTCAGAAAACAACAAAATATAAATTTTTGGGGTTATTTATTTACCAAATTTGTAAACAATGGCATAGCATACTGCACATATACACACAGGGTCCATTGCCAGGGTTAATGTGGTCAACATATAGAAAATAAAAACTAAATAAGATAAGGCTCAGAATGGTTTCTTAACAAAACTTTTCTACATATAAAGTGCTTTTTTGATTGATTGATTCTTTTATTAGTAGATTGCACAGTACAGTACATATTCCGTACAATTGACCACTAAATGGTAACACCCCAATAAGTTTTTCAACTTGTTTAAGTCGGGGTCCACGTTCATCAACATTAAACTGCCTCCAGTTGTTGCTCAGATGAAATAAAATCACAAAACTTTTCTTCTACATATAAAAAGTGCAACATTAAACAGTTTCAAGTCAACTCAGCCTCAGATTAACTTTTCTTTCCCCCTCAGCCTGGCTAACCTGGTAGTAAGAGGATATATGGGCTAATTGTTCTTCCACCATAGAAGTGGGTCAAAATCTAGTTTTAATGCAATACAGCAACCCCCCGCGACCCGAACGGGACAAGCGGTAGAAAATGGATGGATGAGTGGGTGGTCTTAAATGTGCTGTTATAAAAACATTTGTTATTGCTTTAGCCCTGCCTGGCTGGCCAAGAAAAGGCTGCTTGAATGCGGTGTTTGCACCACGCTCCTCTTTCTCTTCCATAAAGCAAGGTTGACTTGGAGGTGGTGCCGCTTCAAAGGGGTTAGCATGTTTGACGTGTTGGCAGAAGCATACCCTACTGCTGCTGAACAATGTCGGCAAACCTCCGTCCTCCATTATTGTATCGCACCGCGAAGCCGAAGTGTTCCCAAAGGGGAGATCTTAACGAGGCAGGAGGGTCTTCCAGCTCTGGCTTTTTGCATGTTGTCCTAGCCCTGTCGCTGCTAGCATGCTCTGTGTTGTGCCTCGCTCTGCATAGTTTACACAACATGCGGTGCGCTACCTAATATGTCCGTGTGGAAACTCGTTTGGTACAACTCCAAACCGAACCGAAACCCCCGTACGATATATGTCGTATGCCGACATTAAAAAAAAAACACAAGCAAAAGTTGTAGGCTTTTTCACGCGACGAAGCCAGCCTACTTCACCACAGTCTGTAGTCTATTGCCCTCCTCCCCCCAAGCCGAGATACACCGATCCTTACACCCACCCACCCCCTTTCCCGGCCCCCTTAACCTGGAGAGTCACCACCTTAACTAACACATTTTCTGGGGGGAAATTTGTAGTTGTCTTTGTCCTAGACAAAGAGAAGGCCAGGACCCAATGTCATGGTGAACCAAGACAATTGGGGGCCCATCTTTGCTGCAGCCTTCTCCCGCCTTTGTGACCGTTGTGGAGCTTCTAAGCGACCACCCACTCCGCCGTTGAGGTCTTTTTTATGTATGTGTGTATACACACACGCATATATATATGTATAATATATATACATACATATGTATAATATATACATATATACGTATGTATTCATGTATGTACACACACACACACACACACACATATATATATATATATATATATATATATATATATATATATATATATATATATATACATACACTAGGATTGTACGGTATACCGATACAAGTAGAGTACCGCGATACTAATGAATCATACTCGGTACTATACCGTCCCTAAAAAGTACTTGTTGCCCACCCCGCCTGTCATCGTCACATCATGACATTGCTGGTTTACAAGCTGAGGAGCATGTTCGGCAGCGCACGCACACACAGAGTACTTACAAGCAAACACAGTGTGTAGACAAGAGGGACAACGGACGCATGTTGGCTTAAAAACTAACGATAAAGGTGGAGTTATAACACTGAAATGCCCTCAGGAAGAGATGTTTTAAAACATGTCTGCCTAGCTAGCGGCTAACATCCATCCACAGTGTTGTAGCTACGTCTAAATCGCTAATCTTCGCCTCCATGGCGACAAATAAAGTATGTTTTTTAGGACCAAGAATAGCTAAACATGCTCCACCACAAACCGTAGCTCACCGGCGTCACAATGTAAACCAACGCCATTGGTGGATCTACACCTGTCATCCACTGTAATGATACCAACTACAAGGGCGTATCTAGGCGATACTACTGTGATTACATCGACATTTTTTTTAGAAACACAAAATCTTTTTTCGTTTTTTTAAAAAAGGTATATTATGTTTATAAACTCAGGAAATATGTCCCTGGACTCATGAGGACTTTGACCAATGTATGATCCTGTAGCTACTTGGTATCGGATCGATACCCAAATTTGTGGTATCATCCAAAACTAATGTAAAGTATCAAAGAAGAGAAGAATAAGTGAGTATTACATTTTAACAGAAGTGTAGTTAGAACATGTTAAACGAGAAAGTAAGCAGATTTTAATAGTAAATGAACAATTAGATTAATAATTAATTTTCTACCGCTTGTCCTTAGTAATGTTGACAAAATAATAGGTCAGGGGTAGGGAACCTGTGGCTCGCGAGCCAGATGTGGCTCTTTTGATGACTGCATCTGGCTCTCGGATAAATCTGAGCTGACATTGCTTAACACGATAAGTAATGAATAATTCCACTTGTAATCACAGAGTTAAAAATAACGTTCAACATATAAAACATTCTCATGCATTTTTAATCCATCCATCCATTTTCTACCGCACCTGTTCAAGAAGTTGCGTTAAAGGTAAGAAGTTATTTATTTATTATTGGTTAGTGTGGGGCTTGCCCTCCTGGGGGTTCTTCAGACCACCAAGCACTGACATGAGAGCCTGTTTCAGGGTTATAATATTGTTATATTTTTCAATTAGTCTCTCAGTTGCTTTCCAGCAATTGTCTTTTTCTCTTTTGTTCTCGCTCGCGCTCTGGCTCCAGCCCCAGCCCCAACCCCGTCTCTCCTCCTGGCTGCTGCTTATAACAGTGCGACAGATGATTAGATAACAAGGCCCAAGTGGGCCATCTACACACCTGTCGCTGATTTAAAGGCCGATCCTGGCAACACCCCGCTTTGCTGCAGGCCCGCAGGCCACGCCCCCTCCACATTTAGCTTCAGAATAACAATGTTATTACAAAGAATAAGAGACCTATTACACTCTAGAAATGTTGGTCTTACTTAAAAATGCACGCGTTTAGTTGTGTTCAGTGTTAAAAAAATATCATATGGCTCTTAAATACATTCTAAAATATTTGGCTTCTTGGCTCTTTCAGTCTAAAAGGTTCCCGACCCCTGTAATAGGTAGATAAATGACACAATATATTACTGCATTTGTCAGCAGACTAATTAGGAGCCTTTGTTTGTTTACTTACTACTAAAAGACAAGTTGTCTTGTAAGTTCACTATTTTATTTAAATACTTAACTGCAGTAAGAAACATAAGTTTAATGTACCCTAAGATTGTTTGTTAAAATAAAGCCATTAATGACATTTTTTGGTTGTACCTTTTATTAAGACAAGTATCGAAAAGTATGGAAATACATTTTGGTACCGTTACCAAAATATTGGTATGGGGACAACCTTAGTGCGTTGTCAACAAGCCCTTCACAGGTCCGACCTGATCCGGAGACTCATCCATCACTGACCCGGAGGCTTCAGGCTTCAGGTGGTCTTTGGAATGAGGCCGACAGATCCCCGCTCTCAGGACCTCATGAATAAAATATAACGCAGCGTTGACAGTGGACATATTATCCTCGCTGCCTTATCTACGTGGCTTATCGACACAGCACGCCCACCGCATGTCCAGACACACCGCTAATAAGGAGAACCCCCCTGCCCCCACCTTTCTCCTCCTTTAAGCCAAGATTGATGCGCATCGTGCAGCCGGCTGACGCTCCTGAGCCCCGATGAAAGAGGCGCCTGCTTCTGTGGCATTCCCGATTGGCCGCACATTCCTTTGCGGCGGCTGGCGAGATGCCGCCGATTCACAAGGTCATGAAATGTCCTGCGAGTGCACGCGGTGATACCGTATTTTCCCGGACCATAGGACGCACCGGATTAGAAACGATAGTGTAAATTCTGTTTAATAAACCAGGGGTCATCACCAACGCGGTGCCCGCGGGCACCAGGTAGCCCGTAAGGACCAGATGAGAAGCCTGCTGGCCTGTTCTAAAAATAGCTCAAATAGCAGCACTTACCTTCGAGCTGCCTCGATTTTTTACATTTTATTGATTTACTAGCAAGCTGGTCTTGCGTCGCTCAACATTTTTAATTGTAAGAGAGACAAAAGTCAAATAGAATTTGAAAATCCAAGAAAAAATTTTAAAGACTTGGACTTCACTTGTTTAAAAAAATTAATTCATTTTTTTACTTTGCTTCCTATAACTTTCAGAAAGACAATTTTAGAGAAAAAATACAACCTTAAAAATTATTCTAGGATTTTTAAACACTAATACCTTTTTACCTTTTAAATTCCTTCCTCTTCTTTCCTGACAATGTAAATCAATGTTCAAGTATTTTTTTTTTTTATTGAAAAGGATAATAAATACATTTTAATGTAATTCTTCAATTTAGCTTCTGTTTTTTCAACAAATAATATTTGTGAAATATTTCTTCAAACTTATTATGATTAAAATTCAAAAAAATTATTCTGGCAAATCTAGAAAATCTGTAGTTTCAAATTTAAATCTTATTTCAAAGTCTTTTGAATTTCTTTTGAAATTTTTGTTCTGGAAAATCTAGAAGAAATAATGATTTGTCTTTGTTAGAAATATAGCTTGGTCCAATTTGTTATATATTCTAACAAAGTGCAGATTGGATTTTAACCTGTTTAAAAAATGTCATCAAAATTCTTAAATAAATTTTAATCAGGAAAAATTACTAATGATGTTCCGTAAATTATTTTTTTAATTTTTTCAAAAAGATTCGAAATAGCTAGTGTTTCTCTTCATTTTTTTCAGTTGAATTTTGAATTTCAAAAGGTTGAAATTGAAGATAAACTATGTTTCAAAATTTAATTTGTATTTTTTTCCTGTTTTCTCCTCTTTTAAACGGTTCAATTAAGTTTTTTTTTTATCATTTACTCCCTACAAAAAACCTTCCGTACAGGACAAAAATTTACGACGGAATGACAGACAGAAATACCAATTTTTTTTATATATATATAGATTTATTTATTAAAGGTGAATTGAGCAAATTGGCTATTTCTGGCAATTTATTTAAGTGTGTATCAAACTTGTAGCCCTTTGCATTAATCAGTCCCCAAGAAGTAGCTCTTGGTTTCAAAAAGGTTGGTGACCCCTCTAATAAAGCGACATTTTTTTTCCTACGCTCTGAAGACTGCAGCTAATTTATACATTTTTCAACGCCATAATGCAGGTAGTTAAAATACAAAAAACACTAAAGAGGTGTGTTATTGCTTGTGCTGTGGCGCCATCTTTGGACTGGTTCGCTCACTGCAGGTGCTGCAGTGTCCTCTCATTTAGCGCCTTTAACCAGAAGTAAAAGCGCCGTTCAATACACAGTGGCCGAGTGGTAGGCTCCATAACTACAAACGTAACCAAAGTGAACGTGGTAGATTTAAGTATAAAATAAAGTAGAACAGACAACAAATGTAAAAAGATACATTTTTGCAATGGAGTTCAAGGTGCGCATCTGACAAAAGTCGCAATTTATAAAAAAAAAATTAAAATGTTGGCAATATTATAATGATAATCAGAATTTTACTTTGCAAAATGATGACAAAAGTCATCATTTTACTCGAAAAAGTTAACTATTTTACAAGAACAAAAACAAACATTGGCAATATTGTGATAAAAGTCAAAATTGTATGTATCAAATGTCACCATTTTGCATTAAAAAGTAATAATTTTATGAGAAAATATTCCAGTATTACAGAAACAGAAAGAATGTGGTTAGAGTGTCCGCCCTGAGATGGGTAGGTTGTGAGTTCAAACCCCAGCCAAGTCATACCAAAGACTATAAAAATGGGACCCATTACCTCCCTGTTTGGCACTCATCATCAAGGGTTGGAATTGGGGGGTTAAATCACCAAAAATGATTCCCGAGCGCAGCACTGCTGCTGCTCACTGCTCCCCTCGCCTCCCAAGGGGTGAACAAGGGGATGGGTTAAAAGCAGAGGACAAATTCCGCCACACCTTGTGTGTGTGTGACAATCATTGGTACTTTAACTTAACTTAACAAGTCCACTCACCACAGGTGCTTTAGTGTCCTGTCATTTGGCGCCTTTAACCGGATGTTAAAGCGCTATTCACTACTCAGTGGCCGAGTGGTAGGCTCCAGCACCCCCCGTGTCCCAAAAGGTAGAAAATGGATGGAATTATCAAAATGACACCATAGCAAAAATCAAGGTAACATAACTACAATTTTAACCAAAAGTGAATGTGGTAGATTTAAGCAAGAAATAAAGTAGAACAGACAACAAATGTAAAAAGACACATTTTTGCAATGGAGTTCAGGGTGTGCATCTGACAAAAGTCACAATTTATGAGAAAACTTTCAAATGTTGGCAATATTATAATAATAATCCAAATGTACCAAATAAAAACAAGTTGAAGTCGGTAAGCAAAACCAGAATTATTCCGTACATCAGGGTTATAAGGCACACTGATTTTAAGTTCGCCTTATAGTCCGGAAAACACTAATTGTTCTGGGTAACTGCCGCTTACCCCGAAGTGACGGCGCGTGTTACGTCCTCCTGGGTCCAGAGAAGCGGGGTGAAAATGTTTTTGTCAGAGTCTTGAAATAGGTTTGAGGTTAATTATTAATGGAGAGCCTTGCAGTGCATCGGTCTACTGACTCAGCGTGGATCGCAGTGTTGTAGTGTTCGTGGATACATTACACCCGGTATAGAGTATCAGGACCTTCCCGCATACCAGCTGCAGCACGGATGGCGGGAAGGCCCGAGACCGGGAGAAGAAAGGCATGACGGGAAGTCTATAGCAAGGCTACGAACACACCGCAGGGTAAGGACGTGTGTGTGTGTCTGTAGCCCGGCAGTAAAATGGATGATCAAACAAAACAGAAGTCATCGTCGTGGACCCACCAGCTGCGAAAGCTCGCTCTCCTATCAGCTAAACCAGACATGGGGAATAATACGGCCTAAAACATAACATTGTTACCTGTTTTTTGGCCATTTGTCAGCTACCGTTATTTTCCCGACACTGGTGTATAAGCCGCACACACAAAATTCTGGGGAATTTTTTTTTAGGTACGTGAGCTGCACCAGACTAAAACACCTCTTCCTAAGAGGCGTTTCAGTGTTATAACTCCAATAGACTACAGACTCTGGTGAAGTAGGCTGGCTTCGTCGCGTGAAATAGCCTACAACTTTTGCCTGTGTTTTTTGTTGAATGGCGACATACGATATATATAGTTCTATATTTTTTCCGTAAAGTAAAAACAAAACAGTCCTAGTTACCTGAGATACTAAAATAATGACTTACAAAGTCAAATTAATGACCGATGCGAAATTAGTTATTTACACAGAAAAACTTTGTAAATGTTTAATTACATACCTTAATCATTTCAAAACGGTGTCTGTAGCACGGCAGTAAAACGGCTGATCAAACAAAACAGAAGTCATTGTCGTGGACCCACGAGCTGCGAAAGCTAGCTCTCCAATCAGCTCAACCAGACGTGGGGAATAATACGGCCTAAAACATAACTGTCACCTGTTTTCTGGTCATTTGTCAACTGCCGTTATTTTCCCGACACTGGTGTATAAGCCACACCCACAAAATCCTGGGGATATTTTTGGACGAATATGAGCTGCACCAGACTATAAGCCCCGGATATATACGCTGTGGAATTAGGTATTTACACAGAAATATTTTGTAAATGTTTATATACACACCTTAATTGTTTCAAAACGGTGTCTGTAACACGGCAGTAAAACGGCTGATCAAACAAAACAGAAGTCATCGTCATGGACCCACCAGCTACGAAAGCTAGCTCTCCAATCAGCTAAACCAGACATGGGGAAAATACGGCCCGCGGGCCACATGCGGCCCATAAGTATTTTGAATCAATCCATTTTTTTAGACCTTTAGCACCAAAACTAGAGATGTCCGACAATGGCTTTTTTGCCAATATCCGATATTCCGATATTGTCCAACTCCTAATTACCGAATCAACCGATACCGATTTATACAGTCGTGGAATTAACACATTATTATGCCTAATTTTGTAGTGATTGCCCCGCTGGATGCATTAAAGATAGCACGTTCAAATACGTATGAAAACACTCCCACAGACATCACAAATGAGACGGTTTGGTAAGTATGAATTGTTTTAGTTGTATTGTAAGACTTACAAACGTTGCTTGGAGTGATGAATGAAGAATCCGTAGAAGGCAAAATTGGCACTTCTACTTCCAGCTGAAAGCCAGTTTAAACAGAAGGGCACCGCAGAAGCTGCAGTGAGCGAGCTGGCCCAAAAGATGGCGCCATAGCAGAAACAGTGACATAACTTTTCAGTGTCTTAACTGTTTTTTTGTGTGAAAACTCTTTGCATTTTGGACGCCAGCGAAGTAAAATTTATAAATGAGCTGCAGGGTTTTAAGCGTAGGGAAAAAGTACCGGCTTATTTATGGTATTTGTTTTGAAATCGTCTATTTTGGCAAAGAATTATGGTGCCTATTGCTTTTTGAAAAGTTATATCCGGGGTCACCCCCCCGCGGCTCCTTAGTGGCTCTCTGGAGCATTTTTACAAAAGATCCAAGATGGCTATAAGTAAACATTGATTGATTGATTGATATAAAATTTAAAAATATGGGAAAAATATTTTTGGGGTTTTAGTATAATATGTTTTTTGTTTGAGGACAAACATGACACAAACCTTCCCAATTGTTAGAAAGCTCACTGTTATTTATGTTTGTGTGTATGTTTCACTGATGACACTATTTGGTGAAAATCATTTTATCCTACTAATTTCGGTGGTTCTTGAACTCACCATGGTGTGGACTGTGACGCAACAGTTTGTTTACATGTCCACCAAACATTTTATACTGTGCGTGAGCGCACAATGGTGCGCTTTGTTGATGCTATTGACTTGTTGGAGTGCTAATCAGGCATATTTGGTCAGTACGTGACTGCAAGCTAATTAATGCTAACATGCTATTTAGGCTAACTGTACATATTGCATCATTATGCCTCGTGTGTTGGTATATTTGAGCTCATTTAATGTCCTTTACTTTACATTACTCACTTCAGGACACATTTCAGATAGTTGTTTGTGTGCCATGTTGTTCCAGACCACAGCAAACATTCCCTAGCTTGCCAAATATTGTAATAAATCTATTAAAAGAAGACGGCCTGCCGTTTCCTTGAACTTGGACACACACATCTATACCTATGGTCATTCTAAAACAGTCATTTCCAGGAGTTATCTCACCCTCTGAGAAGCCTCAATTTTACTAATGTTTTCCGACGTTGTAAAAATGTGTAGAATAAATATTACATTTCATCATTTCTGTCAGCCTGAGACACATAGCCATTTTGATAGTAGGCTACTATAACTAATATAGACACATCATGCGTGGCCTTCATTATAACACTTATACAAGACTTTTAAAGTAATTTTGATAGTAGGTTACTTTATCTAATATAGACACATCATGTGTTGTCTTCATTACAACACTCATAAGACTTTTAAAGTAATTTTGATAGTAGGCTACTATAGGTAATATAGACACATCATTTGTTGGCTTCATAAGAACACTCGTATAAGACTTTTGAAGTCATTTTGATAATAGGCTACTATAACTAATATGGACACTTACATCAATCAATCAATGTGTTGGCTTCATTATAACACTTATATAAGACTTTTAAAGTAATTGTGATAGTAGGTTACTATAGGTAATATAAACACATCATGTGTTTATAACACGTATATAATACTTTTAAAGTCATTTTGGGGGACGGCGTGGCGCAGTGGGAGAGTGGTCGTGCGCAACCCGAGGGTCCCTGGTTCAAATCCCACCTAGTACCAACCTCGTCACGTCCGTTGTGTCCAGAGCAAGACACTTCACCCTTGCTCCTGATGGGTGCTGGTTGGCGCCTTGCATGGCAGCTCCCTCCATCAGTGTGTGAATGTGTGTGTGAATGGGTAAATGTGGAAGTAATGTCAAAGCGCTTTGAGTACCTTGAAGGTAGAAAAGCGCTATACAAGTACAACCCATTTATCATTTGATAGTAGGCTAACATAGCTAATATAGACACTTACATCATGTGTGGCCTGCATTATAACACTCATATAAGACTTTTAAAGTCATTTTGATAGTAGGCTACTATAACTAATACAGACACTTACATCATGTGTTGGCTTCATTAGAACACTCATATAAGGCTTTTAAAGTCATTTTGATAGTAGGCTATTACAGTTAATATAGACACTTAAGTCATGTGTTGCCTTTATTATAACACTTATATAAGGCTTATAAAGTAATTTTGATAGTAGGCTACTATAACTAATACAGACACTTACGTCATGTGTTGCCCTCATTATAACACTTATATAAGACTTTTAAAGCCATTTTGATAGTAGGCTACTATAGCTAATATAGACACTTACATCATGTGTTTTCTTCATTATAAGACTTATATAAGACTTTTAAAGCCATTTTGATAGTAGGCTACTATAACTAATACAGACACTTACGTCATGTGTTGTCTTCATTATAACACTTATATAAGACTTTTAAAGCCATTTTGATAGTAGGCTACTATAACTAATACAGACACTTACGTCATGTGTTGTCTTCAATATAACACATATATAAGACTTTCAAAGTCATTTTGATATTAGGTTACTACAGCTAATATAGACACTTACGTCATGTGTTGTCTTCATTATAACATTCATATAAGACTTTTAAAGTCATCTTGATAGTAAGCAGAGGTGGGTAGTAACGCGCTACATTTACTCAGTTACATTTACTTGAGTAA
Source organism: Nerophis ophidion (assembly GCF_033978795.1). Classification (NCBI taxonomy): domain Eukaryota; kingdom Metazoa; phylum Chordata; class Actinopteri; order Syngnathiformes; family Syngnathidae; genus Nerophis; species Nerophis ophidion. The sequence goes on along the minus strand of NC_084621.1, from coordinate 22,346,022 downwards.
CTTTTGGGATAAATTGTACTTCTACGAGTAGTTTTTATGCAACATACTTTTACTTTTACTTGAGTATATTTGTAGAGAAGAAACGCTACTTTTACTCCGTTCCATTTATCTACATTAAGCTCGCTACTCGCTACTTTTTTTAATCGATCTATTAATGTTTGTTTTGGTTAATGACAGAGCTTCAAAGTAGAATCCACGCATGCCTGCGCTTCACCAATCACATGCAGTCACTGGTGACGTTGGACCAATCGAACAGAGCCAGGCGGTCACATGACCGTGATACGTAAAACCCGACTTGAACATGTTGACAAACTTATTCGGGTGTTACCATTTAATGGTCAATTGTACGGAATATGTACTGTACTGTGCAATCTACTAATAAAAGTTTCAATCAATCAATCAATCAAAAGTGTAAAGGAAAAAAGACCATTTTTATTTCAACCGTACTTCCCGTCAAAAGCCTAAAGACTGATTAGATTAGATGGATTAGATAGATTAGATAGTACTTTATTTATTCCGTCAGGAGAGTTCCTTCAGGAAAATTAAAATTTTCAGCACAATCCCATTCAAGTTTAGACAAACATTACAGGGAGACAGAACAGGATCGCTGACGGGTCTGCCGGCTTCCAGCGCCCCTTACAAAAAAGATGAGATACAGGTAAACAAGGAGGGGGAATAGAAGATTAAAACAAAATTAAAAAAAATCGGTCTTAGCCTGGGCCCTGGAGAGGAGGTGCAGACTGAGGCCAAGGGAAAAAACAACAACTCATAGCCATGGTACACATCCCTCTTCCATGTGTGTAAGAGGGAAACATCAAACATCAAAGAACACAGAGGACATTAAAGACATTAAAGCAGCAGATACAACCAGACACTTCTACATACTAGCTATGAATAAAAAGTAAAAGAAACATATCCACTGTGATCGCACAGTTCCTGTCTTCACAATAAAAGCGCCGCTCCATCGCGCCTGCTATAACAAAATAAAAGTCTCCGAAAGCCAGAGCAAACAAGCTAGCAAGCTACGGAGTTTGCCGCCAATGTATTTCTTGTAAAGTGTATAAAAACGAATATGGAAGCTGGACAGATAAGATGCCAAAAACCAAAGACTTTCATGTGGTATTAGACAGAAAAGAGGAACTTTTTTTCTCCTCCTTTTGAAAACATGGACGTCTGATTCCAATCAATGCAAGTCATCAGAATCAGGTAATACACCAAATTATATTCTTGTCTTCATGAAAGATAGGAATCTGTATGTGTTAAACATGCATGTAAATTCATTAAAACACCTTTAACATGTCAACAAAAACGGCAAAATAAATAAATATAAATTATATACTGTATATATAAATGTATGTATATATATATATATATATATATATATATATATATGTATATATGTGTGTATAAATGATATGTGTGTGTATGTATATATGAGGTAGATCACCTCGACTTGGTCATTTACTAAGTAATTGATAAACGTTGAAAAACTTATTGGGGTGTTACCATTTAGTACGGAATATGTACTGTACCGTGCAATCTACTAATACAAGTTTTAATCAATCAATCAATCAATCAATCAAATCAATGAATGCCTACTGAGGTTATGGTGCTGTTAAGTTATTGTGGCTCAATGTGCCATTTTTTCATTTTATTTTAATGTACTATTATTTAATATATATTATTGTTTTAGTTGCTTAAGAGATATTCCTGGCTCTGAAATTGCTCATTGCTATTTTTATATTTTTGTGCATTATTTGTTGCCGTAATCAGTTACTCAGTACTTGAGTAGTTTTTTCACAACATACTTTTTACTTTTACTCAAGTAAATATTTGGGTGACTACTCCTTACTTTTACTTGAGTAATTAATCTCTAAAGTAACTGTACTCTTACTTGAGTACAATTTCTGGCTGCTCTACCCACCTCTGATAGTAAGTTACTATAGCTAATATGGACACTTACACCATGCGTTGCCTTCATTATAACACTTATATAAGACTTTTAAAGTCATTGTGATATTAGGCTAATATAGACACTTACATCATGTGTGGCCTTTATTAAAACACTCAAATAAGACTTTTAAAGTCATTTTGATAGTAGGCTACTATAGCCAATATAGACACTTACATCATGTGTTGTCTTCATTATAAGACTTATGTACGGCTTTTAATTTTTTGCGGCTCCAGACAGATTAGTTTTTTGTATTTTTGGTCCAATATGGCTCTTTCAACGTTTTGAGGTTGCCGACCCCTGCCCTAGGGGAAACTGGATAACACACTGCACACTGACAAAGTGTAACCTACTGATACTATAACAATCTACAAGGTTAATACAGTTTGCTTCTCTCTCTGCAGACTTCAGTCACAATTGATGCAAATCGGATATTTTACGCGGCCTGGGTCGGATTTAACTCGGTTGGTAGAGCGGCCGAGCCAACAACATGAGGGTTCCAGGTTCGATTCCCGCTTCAGCCATCCGAGTCCCTGCCGTTGTGTCCTTGGGCAAGACACTTTACCCACCTGCTCCCAGCGCCACCCACACTGGTATAAATGTAACTTAGATATTGGGTTTCACTATGTAACAGTGCTTTGAGTAACTAGAGAAAAACGCTATATAAATATCATTCACTTCAAACATTGATCTGGAGTGTGAACAAGGCTTGGGAATGTCACACGTGGACATGGCGAGTCTGTGAGTGTCATCAATCAGAGCCGTCGCCATGTTAGTTTACACCACATGTTAACTGTACCACAGGGACACGCACACACGCTCCGTCATGCACACGGAGAAAGAATGTCGCCATATGGACAATTACAAGTTGTATCTGTTCACAGTTATGAGATTTCACGCCTGCCTGCCTGCGTGCGTGTGTGTGTTCTTGTATTTCTACCCTTTTTGAGACATCAAGAAGGAAAGTATCTTCCATATGAGGAGGTGTGAACAAATGAGGACATAAATCATGGTCCCAATACTGAAAACCATTGCATTTAATACAGAATGTCTAATTTGCACCCCTGGTGGTGACATCTATCAAAATGAGGGTGGTGTCAAAAAGGAGGGATTTTTCACATTGACTGTGTGTCGCTTTTAAAGGTGCACCCCCTCTGATCAACATATGAAATAACAAGTGTGTGTAAGGAATTGAAATGCGCCCCCTTTGGCCAAAATTAATTAAAAAAACAACATATACAGAGATACTGTAATAACTTGAAGGAAATAATGATTAAAAACCAAATTTAGAAACAAAAAATTCAAAACAAACTTAAATAAATAAAAGCAGTCTTTTTCTCACAGTGTGTTGACTTTTTTCATACACAAAAATGTTGGTTCGGTACGTACCTCAGTTTAGAAGTCACGGAATTTTTTATTATAAAATTGGGAACAATTTGTCATATTGTTTCTGTTTTTGTAATATTGCAATATTTTCTCGTAGAATTATGACTTTTTTATGTAAAATTATGACTTTTTAATGCAAAATGGTGAAATTTGTATTATAAAATTCTGACTTTTATCACCTAAACACTAGGGGTGTAACGGTACACAAAAATTTTGGTTCGGTACGTACCTCGGTTTAGAAGTCACGGACTTTTTTCTTATAAAATTGGGAACAATTTGTCATATTGTTTCTGTTTCTGTAATATTGCAATATTTTCTCGTACACAAAAATTTTGGTTTGGTACGTACCTCGGTTTAGAAGTCACGGACTTTTTTCTTATAAAATTGGGAATAATTTGTCATATTGTTTCTGTTTCTGTAATATTGCAATATTTTATCGTAGAACTATGACTTTTTTATGTAAAATTATGAATTTTTAATGCAAAATGGTGAAATTTGTATTATAAAATTCTGACTTTTATCAGAATATTGCAAATTTTTCGAGCGTTCACGTGAAAAAGTGACATTTTTTTAGGGAAATGACGACTTTTGTCATCATTTGCCAAGTAAAATTCAGATTATTATAATATTGCCAACATTTTCAATTTTTTTTAATAAAATTGTGACTTTTGTCGAGTAAAATGACAATTCTTTTCATGAAATTGCCAACATTTTAAGATGTTCTTGTAAAATTGCGACTGTTATTGAGTAAAATTACAATATTGCGCAAATGTTTAGTTTTTCTTGTCACATTTTGACTTGCGTTGAGTAAAATGACGACTTTTATTATAATACTGCCAAAATTCTAAGTTTCTCTTGTGAAATTGTGACCTTTTTTCCTTGTGAAATTCCAACTCACTTTTTCACAACAATCTTTTTTCATATTTGCATAGTATGTATATATTACTGATGTTGTAAATACACACTTTATATATCTAGAAAGGCTGGTCCTAAAGAGGGAGGCATATTTTCTCAGGTCTCAAGAGGGTCAGAATACAAGTGTGTGTGTGTGTGTGTGTGTGTGTGTGTGTGTGTGTGTGAGCTCACAGCTAATCACCCTGAAACAGGATTTCCATAAATCATCAAACTACGACTCTTACACAGTAAATCTACACCAACATGTCAACACTGTGTGTGTGTGTGTGTGTGTGTGTGTGTGTGTGTGTGTGTGTGTGTGTGTGTGTGTGTGTGTGTGTGTGTGTGTATGTGATAAATTCCTGGAAGGGAACAGGACAAGCACACCTTTTAGGGGCTGACACCCAGGTAACGGACAGCAGGATGGGCATAGAAGGTTGCACAGTTTACATTCTACACTTCAAATGTTTGATTGCATTGATTTAGTCCTGGGGTCAGCAACTCGTGGCTCTCTAGCGCCGCCCTAGTGGCTCCCAGGGCCTTTTAGAGATGTGTGAAAATGGGAATGTTTTAATATATTTTTTGTATGAGAACACACACAAACCGTCCTAATTGTTAGAAATCCAACTGTGTATATGAAACCTGCTTCACTGATGAGTGTGTTTGGCAAGCACCTACTAATTTCAGCCATCTTTGAATCACCGCAGTTTGTTTACATGTACGACTTTCTCCGACGTTGCCACAGAAATACGTGTTTTATGTCAATCATTATTTGACTCATTTTGTCCACCAAACGTTTTATGCTGTGCGTGAATGCCCAAAGGTAAGCTTTGTTGATTTTAGTGATTTGCTGGAGTGCTTATCAAGCATATTTTGTCAATGCATGACGGCAAGCTAACCGATGCTAACATGCTATTTAGTCTAGCTGCATGTACATAGGGCAGCACGGCGGAAGAGGGGTTAGAGCATGCATCTGCCTCACAATACAAAGGTTCTGAGTAGTCCTGAGTTCAATCCCGGGCTCGGGATCTTTATGTGTGGAGTTTGCATGTTCTCCCCGTGACTGCGTGGGTTCCCACCGGGTACTTCGGCTTCCTCCCACTTCCAAAGACATGCACCTGGGAATAGGTTGATTGGCAACACTAAAATAGTCTCTAGTGGGTGAATGTGAGTGTGAATGTTGTCTGTCTATCTGTGTTGGCCCTGCGTTGAGGTGGCGACACGTCCAAAGTGTACGCCGCCTTCCGCCAGAATGCAGCTGAGATAGGCTCCAACGGCCCCAAAAGGGACAAGCGGTACAAAATGGATGGATGGATGGATGTACATATTGCATCATTATGCCTCAATTGTAGGTATATTTAATAATAGATTGTATTTGTATGTATTTGTAAAATGCATTTTACATTGAGCAAACAACCTCAAAGTCCTAGTGTATTAAAAAAAAAAAAAAGATAATATAAATAAATAAAAATAGGCGCCAGCGCCCCCCGCGACCCCGAAAGGGAATAAGCGGTAGAAAATGGATGGATGGATGGAAAAATAAAAATTAGAACAGCCTAAAAGTGAGAACTAATATGCATATATGTATAAAAAAAGGCTTAAAAAAAAAAGAAGGCTTTTTAAGCCTTTTTTAAAAGCATCCACAGTCTGGGGTGCACTCGGGTGGTCAGGGAGAGCGTTCCTCAGACTGGGAGCGGCGGAGCAGAAAGCCTCCATTGTTCGTAGCTTTGTCCTCGGATGTTGGAGGAGGTTAGCCTGTCCGGAGCGTAGGTGTCGTGTGGAGGGTTTGGGGGCGAGTAGTTCTTTGAGGTAGAGGGGTGCATTTCCATGGAGGCATGCATTTAATTCCCTTTACTTATGTCATTTGTGTATTTAATTCATATTTGCATGCCTCATGACACACTATTGGCTGAGTTTCTTACAGTTGTTTGTGTGCCGTGTTGTTCCAGACCCAGCTTGCAAAGATTGTAAAAAGAAGAGAAGACGGCCTGACGTTTCCTTAAACCTGGACACACACATCTATTCCTTTGGCCTTTCTGAGCCAGTCATTTCCAGGAGTTATCTTATCCTGAGAGAAGCCTCCATTTTACTAATGATTTCCATTGTTGCAAAATTATTTCTGTCAACAAAGATTTGCGTCAGCCTTTGATAGTAGGCTACTATAGCGAATATAGACACTTCCATCATGTGTGGCCTTCATTATAACACAACTAGTTTATGCTGCTGGAGGAGCACACCAAGGAGGGTTTGACAGCCGCACTTCTAATCCTGACACACAGTACAACTTTAGCTTCGGCAATCAGCGTTGCCACAGCAACGTCAACTAAAACACAAATACAGCTGGGTGTGTGTCGTGCTAACCTGGCTGTAGGTGGCGTCCAGCAGTGTGTCCAAGTTCTGGAGGGGTGCCGGGGTTTTGTCTTTGAATCGAGTCAGGAGGCGGCGCTGAATGGCTCTGAACTGGACGGCCCGCTCAGCCAGGAGGTCCTGGTACTTCTGAGCACTGACGCGTAGCTAACACACACAAACACACACACATATATATATAACATATGACTCACACACACACACACACATATATATATATATATATATATATATATATATATATACACACGTATACACTGGATATATACAAAGTATATTTGTATATACATATATACACATATATATATATATATATACACACATATATATATACATATATATATATATATATATATATATATATATATATATACATATATACACACACATATATATATACATATATACACACATATACATACGCTTGTATATGTATATATACATTTATACATACACTCGTGTATACTATATATATATATATATATATAAACATATGTATATATATACATCTATATATACAGTATATACACATATATATATACATACGCTCATATATGTATATATGTATATATACATACAATCGTAATATATGTATATATACATACAATCGTAATATATATATATATATATATATATATATATACATATATATATAAATAGGCACCAGGACCCCCCGCGACCCCCAAGGGAATAAGCAGTAAAAAATGGATGGATGGATATATATACGTTTATACACACATATATACATACACTCTTATACATACATATATATATATATATATGAATATATATATATATATATACACATATATACTTACACTTGTGTATGTATGTATATATATATATACATATATACATACACGAGTGTACGGATGTATGTGTATATATATACGAGTGTATGTATATATGTGTATATATATATATATATACATACATATATATAGGTACAGTCAATGTCAAAAGTTTACATACGCTTGTAAAGAACATAATGTAATGGCTGTCTTGAGTTTCCAATCATTTCTACAACTCTTATTTTTTTGTGATAGAGTGATTGGAGCACATACTTTTTGGTCACAAAAAACATTCCTGAAGTTTGCTTCTTTTATGAATTTTTTACGGGTCTACTGAAAATGTGAGCAAATGAGTGGATCAAAAGTTAACATACAGCAATGTTAATATTTGCCTACATGTCCCTTGGCAGGTTTCACTGCAATAAGGTGCTTTTTATAGCCCCCCACAAGCTTCTGGGTGAGTTTTTGACCACTCCTCTTGACAAAATTGTTGCAGTTCATTAAGCTAAATTTGTAGGTTTTCTGACATGGACTTGTTTCTTCAGCATTCTCCACACGTTTAAGTCAGGACTTTGGGAAGGCCATTCTAAAACCTTAATTCTAGCCTGATTCAGCCATTCCTTTACCACTTTTGACGTGTGTTTGGGGTCATTGTCCTGTTGGAACACCCAACTGCGCCCAAGACCCAACCTCCGGGCTGATGACTTTAGGTTGTCCTGAAGAATTTGGAGGTAATCATCCTTTTTCATTGCCCCATTTACTCTCTGTAAAGCACCAGTTCCATTGGCATCAAAACAGGCACAGAGCATAATACTACCACCACCATGCTTGAAGGTAGGATGCTTGATGGTAGGAATGGTGTTTCTGGCATTAAAGACCTCCCAAGTGTTTGTCCTGCTATTTTATACATATATTTACATATACATACATATGTATATATATATATATTTACATATACACATACATATATATATATATATATAAATATATATATATATAAATATGTATATACATACATACATATATATATATATACATACATATCTCAAGCATTTGTCCTGCTATTTTATACATATATAAATATACGTGTGTATATATATATGTGTATATATATATATACACATATACATTTATAACTATACGTATATATATATATATACACATTTATAAATATATGTGTATATATATCAGTATATATACATATATATATATATATATATACATATATATATACACACACTGTGTTTATATATAGATATATATATATACATATATACATCTATATATACATATATAGAAAGTGGATGGATGGATAGTGCTTACTTTTTGTTTTTGCCATAGAGACAGGTTTTTGACAAAAAGGGCAATATAAACAAAAAAAAGACTTTGTATTGATGGATAGACCTAAAATTAATCTAAAAATCGATGCATTGAATAAAACAAAAAATACAATTATATGACTTATTAAAACAAAAATGTTATGGCTGACAGACACCCTTCTGTGTCCGCGGGACCAAACTTGAACGGAGCCTGTAAGGTAACAAAAACCTCTATATTGTATTCCATCCATCCATTTTCTACTGCTTGTCCCGTTCGGGGTCGCGGGGGTGCTGGAGCCTAGCTCAGCTGCATTGGTTCTGGACATGAAAAGCATCAAAACCGCCCCCGCCTGCCTTGATTTTCCCGTCTGTGGCAACTCAGTGGAAAAAGTTTGGCCACCCCTGGTCTATGACAGATGACAGGAAGTCAGACATGTGTACCTGGAAGTGGTTGTCCACAGACAGGAAGTAGTCCTGCAGGGGAAGCGGTCCGCCGAAACTCTTCTTGATGTCGTTAACTCCCAGCTTGGAGAAATGAAGGTCGACCCTGTGGAGCAGCTCCTTCACCACCAACCACATATCCTCGAAGATGTCGCTCTGAATGCGGTAACGCTCTGACACACAAACAGACACGCGACACACGCCTTATGACGAATGATTTCCATGACAAAAAAACGTTGGAAAGGAGACTCACGGGAGGTCTTGGAGGCCAACAAGGTCACGTTGCCGCCCGTCAGGAAGTGGAAGGCCAAACAGTTTCCGTCTTTATCTTCCCACTTTTCCGCAAATTCTGCAGACGCACAAAGAGAGTGATGCCGCTGATAGGACGGCCTATCGCCGCGTACGCCGCCGACCGAGGCAACACAATGTCATCACACTGTTAACACACACGTAGTGTTAAATTGTCAGGGCAGTTGATTAAAGTTCATCATCAGATTACTGGGAAAGGATAAAGAGTACAGAACTTATACATCCGAATAGAATAGACTTGTATTGTCATTATGACAGTGAAATTGGAGCAGATACACTAAGGCAGTGGTTCTCAACCTTTTTCCAGTGATGTACCCCCTGTGAAAATGTTTTTAATTCAAGTACCCCCTAATCAGAGCACAGCATTTTTGGTTGAAAAAAAAGAGATAAAATAGTAAAATACAGCACTATGTCATCAGTTTCTGATTTATTAAATGGTATAACAGTGCAAAATATCGCTCATTTGTAGTGGTCTTTCTTGAACTATTTGGAGAAAAAGATACAAAAATGACTAAAAACTTGTTGAAAAATAAACAAGTGATTCAATTATAAATAAAGATTTCTACACAAAGGAATAATCATCAACTTAAAGTGCCCTCTTTGGGGATTGCAATAGAGATCCATCCAGATTCATGAATTCCAAACATTTCTTCACAAAAAAGAAATCTTTAACATCAATATTTATGGAACATGTCCATAAAAAATCTATCTGTCAACACTGAATTTTGCACTGTTGTATTTTTTTTTCACAGTTTATGAACTTACATTCATATTTTGTTCAAGTATTATTCAATAAATATATTTATAAAGGATTTTTGGATTGTTGCTATTTTTAAATCTCACATACCCATTGGCATACCTTCAAGTACCCCCAGGGGTACACGTACCCCCATTTGAGAACCACTGCCCTAAAGTGCATACTAGAGATGTCTGATAATATCGTACTACCGATATTATGGGACGATAAATGCTTTAAAATGGGAAATGATCGGTATTAGTTTCAAAAAGTAAAATTATAACTTTTTAACAAGGACATAGGGAGAAGTACAGAGCGCCAATAAACCTTAAAGGCACTGCCCAGTCACATAATATCTACGGCTTTTCACACACACAAGTGAATGCCACGCATACTTGGTCAACAGCCATACGGGTCACACTGAGGGTGGCCGTATAAACAACTTTAACACTGTTACAAATATGTGCCACACTGTGAACCCACAGCAAACAAGAATGACAAACACATTTCGGGAGAACATCCGCACCGTGACACAACATAAACACAGCAGAACAAATACCCAGAATCCGTTGCAGCACGAACTATTTCGGGACGCTACAATATACATCCCAGCTACCCCCTACCCACCCACCTCAACCTCCTCATGTATGTCCCAAATTCCTAGCTGCTGTTTTGAGGCATATTAAAAAAAAATAATGCACGTTGTGACTTCAATAATAAATATGGCAGTGACATGTTGGCATTATTTTTTCCATAACTTGAGTTGATTTATTTTGGAAAACCTTGTTACATTGTTTAATGCATCCAGCGGGGGCATCACAACAAAATTAAGCAGAATAATATTTTAATTCCAAGATATATATATCGGAATCGGTAATTTAGAGTTGGACGATATCGGAATATCGGCAAAAAAGCCATTATTGGACATCTCTAGTGCATTCATAAAGATTTAGTATTATAAGTACTTAAAAAGATAAGAAAGAAGATATGTATCTATATATATGTATCTGGTGTCGGTTTTTGATGCGGTACCGCCTAAGGGATCAAAGCTCCGTAATATCATCGCTTACGTGCAGTGATTTCTCCAGATTATCTGAACCTTTTGATGATTTTAAGGACCGTAGATGGTAAAATCCCTAAATTCCTTGCAATAGCTCATTGAGAAATGTTGTTCTAGAACTGTTCCACAAGTTGCTTACAAATTGGTGATCCTCGCCCCATCCTGGTTTGTGAATTACTTAGCATTTCTTGGAAGCTGCTTTTATCCCCATAATGGCACCTACCTGTTCCCAATTTGCCTGCACACCTGTGGGATGTTCCAAATAAGTGTTTGATGAGCATTCCTCAACACTATCAGTATTTATTGCCACCTTTCCCAACTTCTTTGTCCCGTGTTGCTGGCATCAAATTCTAAAGTTAATGATTATTTGCAACAAAAAATTTTTTTTTTATCAGTTTGATAATCAAATATGTTGTGTTTGTAGCATATTCAACTGAGTATGGGTTGAAAATTATTTGCAAATCATTGTATTCCGTTTATATTTACATCTAACACAATTTCCCAACTCATATGGAAACGGGGTTTGTATATATATATATATGTATATATATATATACAAACCCCGTTTCCATACATATATATATTTACAAAACATTATTGCACATTATAGTCCAAAAAAATCAAAAGACATGACACATGAGGACATGACGGACACATTGTGCTCACTCAGGGCCTGTTTAATGTTACAATGGCTCTTGGGTAAAAAAGTTTTTTTTTAGTCTCTTTGTGCCTACTTTTAGCACCCTATGGCGTCTGTCCGAGGGTAGCAGTTCTAGGTGGTAGTGCCCAGTGTCCAAACTATGGCCCACGGCGCAAAAAAAATTGTGAGGGATATCAAAAAAAGTTAGAAACAATTGCGTAAAACCGTCTTTTTTTTTCCTACGCTCTTTACCCTGCGGCTAATTTATTGATTTTTCAGTGCGCTCTATAGTCCGTAATATACGGTGTATTGAATGCTAGAAAGAAGTGATAGTGACGAGGTACCTTTATGGTACCAAAACTAAAGGTAGAAGTGATTTTGGTCAATGTATTTCACATTGTTTTCTGCATGTAAACTACAATATTTTTTTACGAAATGTGTTATGTGTTCATATTTTTGGGCATCTGTAACATAATATTGGGGTTTACAAACGTCTGCACGACTATTACACCTCCGCGTACCATTAAAGAAACCTGGAACCTTGGATTAATATATTTATCATGGGGACGATTCAAGTGGTAACCTTCGGGTAGGAGTGCCTCAGTTTTTCTGAAGACAAACATTCCCAAACTTTTTCCTTTTAATGCTACAATGGCTCAATGGTTTTTTTTTAGTCTCTTTGTGCCTACTTTTAGCACCCTATAGGGTCTGTCCGAGGGTAGCAGTTCTAGGTGGCAGTGCCCAGTGTCCAAACTGTGGCCCGCCCATGGCGCAAAAACAATTGGGAGGGATATCAAAAAAAGTTAGAAACAATTGCGTAAAAGCGTCTTTTTTTCCCTACGCTCTGTACCCTGCGGCTAATTTATTGATTTTTCAGTGCGCTCTATAGTCCGTAAAATACGGTATATTGAATTCTAGAAAGAAGTGATAGTGACAAAGTACCTTTATGGTATCAAAACTAATCGATAACAATAAAATATGCATCGGACATTTATCCATGAAAATGTGGAAGATGTTGATGTTGTGTTTGACAGAGAAGCATCTAAAAGGAAATATTGTAGAACTCTCTAATGTTCATGCTGTATGTTATTTTTACATTATTTCATTAAGTACAGTACTTTTTTGTACTACTACTTGTATTGTTCTCCATACTGTTTGTCTTATTGTGTGAATGCTACAAATATTCACACATGGTATTCTACACCAAAATGCATCTATTTATTCAACTTTTTCAACTTCTTTTTCTCCAGATTTTGGCACGCTCTACCTTCCACATTTTTTTATCCGATTCAAACCGTTCCAACTTCAAAAACTCCCAGATTTCCCAGAATTCCAGGTTTTCCGGGACATTTTTCCACATTTAGAATGAATTGGCCATTTTTCAAACTTCCACCATTTCCCCAGTTTTCAACACATTCTACCATCCTGGAAATTTAAACTACCCTTTTTCCAAGTTCCAAAAAATTCCAGGTTTTTCCAGAATTCCTGGTTTTTCAAAGGCCTATTTTCATCCTTCCACATTTTTCAACCCACTTCAACCGTTCCGCTGTCAAAATATTCCCCTTAATCAGGACACATATAAAGTTGTTTTTTTGGAACTGAAAAAATTCACGGTTTTCCCGAAATTACAGGAATTCAATATGTTACTACTTCAACATTTCTAAACCGATTTGAAAAATTCCAACACCAACCATTTCAACTTACTCAGACCATACAAGTTTTTTTTTTACCATTTTCCCCAAAAATTATGGGGAAATTCCAATTGAAATCAATGGGACATTGGTGGGACATTGATTTCAATTGGAATGTCCCCAAAATTTGGGAAAAGCGGGATTTTTTGGGAAAATGGTAAAAAAAAAAAACTTGTATGTTCTGAATAAGTTGAAATGGTTGGTGTTGGAATTTTTCAAATCGGTTTAGAAATGTTGAAGTAGTAACATATTGGAATTCAATATATTAAGTAAGTAGTAACACATTGGAATTCAGTATGTTAAACATATTGGAATTCAGTATGTTACTACTTCAACATTTCTAAACCGATTTGAAAAATTCCAACACCAACCATTTCAACTTATTCAGACCATACAAGTTTTTTTTTACCATTTTCAAAAAAAATCCCACTTTTCCCAAATTTTGGGGAAATTCCAATTGAAATCAATGTCCCATCAATGTCCCATTGATTTCAATTGGAATTTCCCCCAAATTAGGGAAAAGTGGGAATTTTTTTTGAAAATGGTAAAAAAAAACTAGTATGGTCTGAATAAGTTGAAATGGTTGGTGTTGGAATTTTTCAAATCGGTTCAGAAATGTTGAAGTAGTAACATATTGAATTCCTGGAATTTCGGGAAAACCGTGAATTTTTCCAGTTCAAAGTTCCACAACTCCCACATTTTTCATCTGATTCAAATGGTTGCAACTTCAAAATATTCAGCCAGTTAGGGAATTGTGTGCTCTATTTCAACAATTCTATAAAAAAAAAAAAAAAATTCTCGGATTTCAGTTCAACTTCAGCATTGGAGCATTCACACACAATTCCTTCAGGAATTGCCTCATCTAGTTTAAAAGTCATTTTCTTCTGAAAAGGCTTGTTACATGTTAAAAGTGTGACGTTTTCAATTGATTTTATTTCACGTCAGTAAATGACGCCGTTTTACAATGAGTTTTTCGAGTTACCAAAGTACTAGCGAATACTGGGTTACTTCTATACTTAAAAAAACACACAATAAAAGTGGGGTAAAACAAAAAAAAAGTAGAATAGTGAAAGGTGAGAAGCAAACGTTAAAATGTTGTTGGCATATTGGATTGATTAAAAAAATATCAATAAATAAATAACTAAAAGCTTACCTTTTTATGTTTGCATAGTATGTATACATAATTAATGTTGGAAATACAAATCTTTATATATTCAGAAAGGCTGGTCTTAAAGAGGTAGGCATTTTTCTCAGTTCCCAAGAAGGTCAGAAGTACAAGAACGTGTGTGTGTGTGTGTGTGTGTGTGTGTGTGTGTGTGTGTGTGTGTGTGTGTGTGTGTGTGTGTACCAGTGGGGTAAAAAAAAATAAGTAGAACGGTCAAAGGTGAGAAGAAAACGTTAAAATGTTGTTGGCATATTGGATTGATTAAAAATAAATAAATAAATCAAATAAATACCTAAAAGCTTACCTTTTTCTCTTTGCATAGTATGTATATATAATTAATGTTGTAAATACAAATCTTTATACGTCTAGAAAGGCTGGTCCTAAAGATGGAGGCATTTTTCTCAGGTCTCAAGAAGGTCAGAAGTACAAGACCGTGTGTGTGTGTGTGTGTGTGTGTGTGTGTATACCAGTGGGGTAAAAAAAAATAAGTAGAACGGTCAAAGGTGAGAAGAAAACGTTAAAATGTTGTTGGCATATTGGATTGATTAAAAAACAAAAACAAAAATAAATAAATCAATAAATAAATAACTGAAAGGTTACCTTTTTATATTTGCATAGTATGTATATATTATTAATGTTGTAAATACAAATCTTTATATATCTAGAAAGGCTGGTCCTAAAGAGGGAGGCATTTTTCTCAGGTCTCAAGAAGGTCAGAAATACAAGAACGTGTGTGTGTGTGTGTGTGTGTGTGTGTGTGTGTGTGTGTGTGTGTGTGTGTGTGTGTGTGTGTGTGTGTGTGTACCAGTGGGGTAAAAAAAAAAAAGTAGAATGGTGAAAGGTGAGGAAACGTTAAAATGTTGTTGGCATATTGGAGTGATTTAAAAACAAAAAAGTAAAAAAAAATCAATGAATAAATAATTTAAAGCTTACCTTTTTATATTTGCATAGTATGTATATATAATTAATGTTGTAAATACAAATCTTTATATATTTAGAAAGGCTGGTCCTAAAGAGGGAGGCATTTTTCAGAGGTCTCAAGAAGGTCTGAGGTACAAGAACGTGTGTGTGTGTGTGAGTGTGTGTGTGTGTGTGTGTACCAGGAAAAGCAGTGCTGAGGTCCACCGGGGGCTGGTTGGTGTCCACGGTGATCTTAAAGTTACTGGTCTTGCTGGGAGGGGAGGCGATGCAGACCAGTGCAAGAGGAAGTGTGAACCTGGACTGAAGGACATGAGGGACACCTGCAAAGAGAGATCCACATGTTGCTTAGTGTTGGGGGGAGGGGATTGGGAAACATGTGGTGGTCTGGACTACTGGAGCTTCTAGTCTTTCTACAAACAGTTACTAGTGGGGATAAAAGCCATGTCAGCACTTTTTCATTTTGCAAGTTGTTATTTCTGCAGCCCATTCAAGTAGTTTTACATGTCACCTACCCCCCCCCCCCCCCACCACCACCTCATTTAACGTGCCGTCCTAAATGATCTTAAGTGGTCTGCCACATTATATTATGTGGTCTGCTAAGTCATTTGATCTAGTCTGCCACATGATTTCAACGGGTCCAACGCACAATTTAAAAAAAAAAAGAAAAAAAAAGGTTTTATTGAATTGATAGGGAAATCACAACACAGGTACAGAGAAGACACACTTTTTTTTCCTGCCCCCCAAAAATTAAAAAAGTAGCTAAATAAATAAAAATAAAAATTACAAAAACTAAATAGTGTGTGAATGTTGTCTGTCTATCTGTGTTGGCCCTGCGATGAGGTGGCGACTTGTCCAGGGTGTACACCGCCTTCCGCCCGATTGTAGCTGAGATAGGCGCTGGCACGATTGTAGCTGAGATAGGCGCCAGCGCCCCCCGCGACCCGAAAGCGAATAAGCGGTAGAAAATGGATGGATGGATGGATGGATGGAAAAACAAAATAAAAATAAAATATGTGTATATCAGGAGGCTCGTCACGTCATTTTATGTGTCCGCTGCATTATATTATGTAGTCTGCCACATATTTTAAATTGGCCTGCCACATTATTTTATGTAGTTTGCCAAGTCATTTATGTGGCCCACCACCTCATTTTATGTGGTCTGTCAGGTTATATATGTGTCTGCCACATAAAATATATTTTATATGGCGGACACGCTATTTTATGCAGCCCACAACCTTGTTTTTACGTAGCTCACCACATAATTGTATGTGGTCTGCCACATCATTTATGTGGTCCGCAACATAATTTTATGCGGCCCACCACTTACTTTACGTGGCCTACCACTTCATTTTATGTGGTCTGCCAAGTCATTTATGTGGTCCGCAACATTATTTTATGCAGCCCGCCAAACAATTTAATGTGGCCTGTCACATCATTTTACGTAGTCTGCCAAGACATTTTATGTGGTCTGCCAAGTTATGTATTGGTCCACCACATTAGTTCATGCGGCCCATCAAAAAAATTTAAGTTAGCCTGCCACATCATTTTATGTACTCCGCCAAGACATTTTATGTGGTCTGCCAAGTTAAGTATGGGTCTACCACATTTGTTCATGCGGCCCAACAAACAATTTAAGTTGGCCTACCACATCATTTTATGTACTCCGCCAAGACATTTTATGTGGTCTGCCATGTCATTTACGGATCCGCCACATTATTTTATGTGGCCCATCACCTCATTTATGTGGTCTGCCAAGTCATTTATGTGTCCACCACTTTATTTTACGTGGTCTGCCAAGTCATTAAAGGGTCCACCACATTTTTTTCAATAATTTAAATTGGCCTGCCACGTCATTTTATGTAGTCTGCCAGGACATTTTACATGGTCTGCCAAGTCATTTATGGATCCGCCACATTATTTAATGTGGTCTCCCAAGTCATTTATGGATCTGCCACATCGTTTTACTGTGGTCCGCCAGATCAATTTACGTGGCCCACCACCTCATTTTATGTGGTCTGCCAAGCAATTTATGTGTCCGCCACATTATGTTATGCGGTCTGCCAAGACATGTATGAGTCCACCACATTATGTCAAGCGGCCCGCCAAATTATTTATTGTGACCTGCCACTTCATTTTATGTGGTCTGCCAAGTCATTTGTGAATCTGCCACATCGTTTTATGTGGTCCACCAGGTCATTTTATGTGGTCTGCAAAGTCATTTATGTGTCCGCCCCTTATTTTATGTGGACTGCCAAGTAATTTCATGTGGTCTGCCAAGTTATTTATGAGTCCACCACATTATTTCATTCGGCCCGCCAAATAATTTAATGTGACCTGCCACTTCATTTTGAGTCGTCTGCCAAGACAATTTTACGTGGTCTGCCGAGTCACTTATGGATTTGCCACGTTAGATTACGTGGTCTGCCAAGTCATTTATGTGTCCGTCACAATATTTTATGTGGTCTACCCAGACTTTTAAGTGGTCTGCCAAGTAATTTTATGTGGTCTACAAGTCATTTATGGATCCACCACGTTATTTTATGTGCTCTGCCAAGTCATTATTGGGTCCACCCCTTTCTTTTCAATAATTTAATTATTTTATGTGCTCTGCCAAGTCATTAATGGGTCCACCCCTTTTTTTTCAATAATTTATGGATTTGCCACGTTAGATTACGTGGTCTGCCAAGTCATTTATGTGTCCGTCACAATATTTTATGTGGTCTACCCAGACTTTTTATGTTGTCTGCCAAGTCATTTTATACAATCTGCCAAATCATTTATGGATTCACCACATCATTTTCTGTGGTCTGCCAGATCATTTTATGTGTTCTGCCAAGTCATTTATGGGTCCGCCACATTATTTCATGTGGTCTGCCAAGTCATTTATGGATCTGCCACATTATTTTATGTGGTCTGCCAAGTCATTTATGAGTCCACCACGTTATTTCATGCGGCTCGCCAAATAATTTAAGGTGACCAGCACATCATTTTACGTCGTCTGCCAAGACAATTTTACGTGGTCTGCCATGTCACTTATGGATCTGCCATATTATTTCATGTGGTCTGACAAGTCATTTATGGATCCGCCAGGTCATTTATGTGGCCCACCACCTCATTGTATGTGGTCTGCCAAGTAATGTATGTGTCCGTCACACTATTTAATGTGGTATACCCAGACTTTTTATGTTGTCTGCCAAGTCATTTTATACAATCTGCCAAATCATTTATGGATTCACCACATCATTTTCTGTGGTCTGCCAGATCATTTTATGTGTTCTGCCAAGTCATTTATGGGTCCGCCACATTATTTCATGTGGTCTGCCAAGTCATTTATGGATCTGCCACATTATTTTATGTGGTCTGCCAAGTCATTTATGAGTCCACCACGTTATTTCATGCGGCTCGCCAAATAATTTAAGGTGACCAGCACATCATTTTACGTCGTCTGCCAAGACAATTTTACGTGGTCTGCCATGTCACTTATGGATCTGCCATATTATTTCATGTGGTCTGACAAGTCATTTATGGATCCGCCAGGTCATTTATGTGGCCCACCACCTCATTGTATGTGGTCTGCCAAGTAATGTATGTGTCCGTCACACTATTTAATGTGGTATACCCAGACTTTTTATGTTGTCTGCCAAGTCATTTTATACAATCTGCCAAATCATTTATGGATTCACCACATCATTTTCTGTGGTCTGCCAGATCATTTTATGTGTTCTGCCAAGTCATTTATGGGTCCGCCACATTATTTCATGTGGTCTGCCAAGTCATTTATGGATCTGCCACATTATTTTATGTGGTCTGCCAAGTCATTTATGAGTCCACCACGTTATTTCATGCGGCTCGCCAAATAATTTAAGGTGACCAGCACATCATTTTACGTCGTCTGCCAAGACAATTTTACGTGGTCTGCCATGTCACTTATGGATCTGCCATATTATTTCATGTGGTCTGACAAGTCATTTATGGATCCGCCAGGTCATTTATGTGGCCCACCACCTCATTGTATGTGGTTTGCCAAGTAATGTATGTGTCCGTCACACTATTTAATGTGGTATACCCAGACTTTTTATGTTGTCTGCCAAGTCATTTTATACAATCTGCCAAATCATTTATGGATTCACCACATCATTTTCTGTGGTCTGCCAGATCATTTTATGTGTTCTGCCAAGTCATTTATGGGTCCGCAACATTATTTCATGTGGTCTGCCAAGTCATTTATGGTTTCGCAGCATTATTATATGTGGTCTGCCAAGACATTTATGGGTCCACCACATTATTTCAAGCAGCCCGCCAACTAATTTAAGGTGGCCTTCCACATAATTTTATGTAGTCTGCTAAGTCATTTCAAATGTCCGCCACATCCTTTTCCAACATGGCCTGCTAAACACTGGAAATAGTAAATCCCTTTCTGGTTAAATGTAATAAGTTTCTGTCTAGCAATTTTAACCGAGACATGTTTGCGCGCGTTCCAAAAGTTACCATTTGACCATGCAACAAAACGTTTTAATCTGTTGTAAAAAATGAATGCTTAGATATCTGCTCGTCACCTTGATATACCATTTCAAAACAAGTTTTCCATCAATCCGTTACTAAACATATAATCATTAAAACGGTTTGCCTATGCAAATGATTTATATTCACCAATATGAGGGCGGCCCTGAATGAAAAGGAGTTTGACACCCCTGCACTGCACCAACATCAACAGTGCGCCGCGATCCAAAAGGGAAGTTGTTTGAGCGGAGAGCAGGTCTAACCTTGTTGTCAAACCCTGCTGAGCTTGGCAGAAACGGGCACTGAGCTGCAATAACACCGGCAGCCGAACCAGCAGTGGAAATAGAATCCTCGGAGGAATGACAGTTCCAACATGGAATGTTCCAGGTTATTGCCAATAGCAGTAATAGGTTGCAACTACTGTGAAGTCTTTCAGCGCAGGCGCACAATTATCATGCGGTGATGTGAGTAATTCGATTGGGCTTGAATGAACAAAGTGAGGCGCAGCCAAGCCAAACTGCAGCTCCCAAGACCGAGTGCAACAATTATCCCTCTCGGCTACTGTCTCATGCACTTTGGATGTTTGCTCAACATTGGATGACCCCCCCCCCCCCCCCCCCCCCCTTCCTCCCAGCAGCAGGTGCCCTCAGCATGAAGGCTCCTGCTGCTCCTACGAGCCAAAGCAAAGAGTCCTTAGGTTCACTAAGACGGGTGTTGCCGGAGAGGTGAAGGAGAGTACTACGCCGTAAAACTGCAAACTCCATTTCAGGCGGAGAAGACAAAAGAAGATTCAAAGACACAGAGGGTTGGGACAGATGTCTGGAAGAATGAATGATTAGAATTCTCAGCTGTCCCTCAGTCTTCATTCTTCCTTTTAAGAATCGAACAAACTTTACTGTCATACCAGCACACAGTACCAGAGATGCCAGATTTATCCCAATGATTATTGTACAGTATGCTCTTTATTGTCATTGGACTAGTACAATGAAATTTCAGTTTCACCACAAACTCGTTCCAGAATAGACAAACATTGATCAGGTGGACAGAACAGGAACGGTGATGGATAGACACTACGGCACTCCATAAATGGTAGAAAAAAGGTGAACGCTGGGGGAGGATGAGTAAAAAAAAAGAATGTCGATCTTAGACTGGGCTCCAATGGGGGAGGAGGCACAAACTGGAGGAGAGGAAAACACTTGATAGCCGATAAGCACACAAACATTTTACACAGAAACCACAAGACTTGCAACAGGAGGGGAGGGAGCTGCCAGCCACTTGGGGCTGTTGTCCGTCATACAACGTGGGGTGAAGCGGTGGCAAACGTGAGGGGCAACATTCCCTCTAAGGTACGCGCCTGTGCATTTGCACACTGCTCCCACGTCCTTTGAGAAAGGCAAATCTAGGCTGCCGACAAAATCGAATAAAAAGATAAGCGTATAACAGTGTGCACGTCTGCCGTCGCTCACAACCTGAGAATCCCTGGTTCAATCCCCACCTAGTACCAACCTTGTCACATCCGTTGTGTCCTTGAGCAGTAGTGTGAAAGTGCTTTGAGTACCTTGAAGGTAGAAAAGTGCTATACAAGTACAACCCATTTATAATTTATTTATCATTATATGAAACATTGGAGGGAAAATTGGTGAGGGGGTGGGGTATGTTTGCATATGTAGCCATTGTCCATGGTATGTTGAGTCAGTAGGCCTGGGGTCTCTCTGCAAGCGGTGGCAAAGGAACATAAGTTTATCTTTCCAGGTGTTGTTGACAGAAAAGGAGTTTGTTTCGTCTTCGCTGGGAATCTTGAAGCAACGACCTTGCCACATTGCAGCCAGGGAAAACCATCAAGATTACAGTGGTTGTGTTTGAGCGAGTAAAAACAAATGTACTTTTCACTCTTCGTTGTCTATGTCCGGTCTTCAAATTCATCCTACAGATGGTCCAAAGTATGACTGTCCACAGTTCTGCCCGCATGCTCCAATCATTTGTGGCAGCTTTGCGGTGCCATGAATGACTGCCAGCATCATCCAATTTTTGATTCATTACAATGCTTACTCCAATCAGCAGGTTTCCTGTTATCACGAATCCGAATAGTTAGATATGGTCAAAGTCCTCGGCTAAAGGGGTCGCTCAGCACGCCGTTACTTCCATGAGTACATCATGTGTACAGCAACGGTCCGAAAAGAACAGACAAGTTCCCCTGAACCCGAGATCTTGAAATTTTTGCCGGGATGCATTCCATTGTTTAGATTTTGGAGAGCAATGTAAGAAGAGGAAACAAGAAATTTAAACAAGACAGGAGAAACAAGCCCAGCTCAGCACAGTTGGTACACGTGTGCCAGTTAAGTGTTCCTCGACCAGGAATGGTGAGGTGTGGGAGATTGGCATCCATTGCAACGGAGCACCATGGGACATCAGCACTCTTACATCTTCCAGAAAGAAGGACTGAAGCTGTTCTTCAGTCCGATGGTCCTACATCGGATGCTCCCCAGCCTCCCGCCTGAGGGGAAGGGGTCAAAGGGAGGGTGTGCAGGCTCCTTGGTGATGCAGACCTCTCTTTCTGAATCTGCTGATGAAGAAGTGTGTGATGGTGATGGATGTCCCACAGTAACATTTGTGGATGTACTCAAGAAAGATACAGGAGCGCAAAAAACCAACAAGCTGCCCGGATGTATGGAGAACCGGGATGACTGGAAGAGACGACGGAAGGCTCATTTGAGGACGACTTAGCGAGAGTCAAAAAGATGCCCTCTACAGTCTACCAAAAGGCTTTCACCACCCTCTGCAGTGCCTTCCTCTCTTCAGCCGTGCAGCTGCTGTGCCACACCATTCTACTGGTGCTGCGGGTGCGCTCCACCACTCTGCAGAAGGATGGAGCTCCACAGTCTCTAGTGATTTACGTCCCACAGTAACATTTAAGGATGTATTCAAGAAAGATATGTGAATGCAAAGCACCAACGAGTTTCCCAGATGTATGGAGAACCAGAATGACTGGAAGAGAAATTGGAAAGTTTGTCTGTGGACAACCTTGAGAGAATAAGAGAGCTACAGTCTTCAGAGCAGCTTTCACCAGGATGGTGTTTTATTCTGGAAGTGACTGCAGAAGGTCTGCAGTGCCTTCCACTCTTTAGCCATGAAGATGTTGTGCCACAACGCTGAAGGTGTGCTCCACCACTCTGCTGACGCTCCTAACGATGGAGCTCCATAATCCAGCATAGCACAGCTTTCTGAGGGAGTAGAGATGCTGATGTGCCTTCTTGAGCAGACAAGGTGAGGTCCCTGGATAAATGAACCCCAAGATACTTGAGGCTGGAGACCACTTCCACATCTGCTCTACCGATGTGCAGGCGGCACGGGGGGGATGTGACGTTCCTGAAGTCCACCTTGGTCTTTTTTACAGATGCAAAGGTTGTTTGTTTTGCACCAAACCACCAGATGGTCCACCTCCCCTCTTTACTCGGGTTAATCGTTGTCTGCGAGGACATAGCATGCTTCCAACTTTGCGGGAACGCTTTGGGTAACCTTCCTGTTCCCACTGCACAAA
This sequence comes from Nerophis ophidion, assembly GCF_033978795.1. Taxonomy (NCBI): domain Eukaryota; kingdom Metazoa; phylum Chordata; class Actinopteri; order Syngnathiformes; family Syngnathidae; genus Nerophis; species Nerophis ophidion. The sequence goes on along the minus strand of NC_084621.1, from coordinate 22,322,313 downwards.
GCAAGCTACATTAAGATGTGCTTGAGGGAAGAACTAAATCAAGTCCAGCATCACATGGATCCCCTCCAACATCTTTAAGAGTCTTCCCAGAAGAGCATAAAGATTCCACATTTTCCTCCCTTTGGAGCTAAAAAAAAATGTGTCCCAAGACGATGATAAAGGTTGTCAAATGATTGTCCGTATTTGTTTTATTAACTGCGGTCACATGCTGCAGATTAGCTCGCAAGTAGAAGCATCTGTGCACAAGACAACCATGGCACAAATCCGTCTCTGTCAAACATCTACTGACTGTCACGGAAGCCAAAAAACATTCTCGCGGTTTGGAAAGAAAACCCGACATGGGTCTTTCGCCGCAGTCTTGTATTTCGGGGACAACCTCGACACCGACCTGTGCTTCATTGCATGGTGAGGGGTCAGGCGTCGTCACCTCGGACCCCTGGCTAGTGGCGCTCATTACAATCCAATTGTGTGTGGTCGCTACTGCAGATACAGTTCCCATATAACAACCATATGTGCTGAATAAAAGCATATGATTTACAGATAAAACACAGCCATACAATACACCAGTGTGTGTATGTGTGCGTGTGTGTGTTCTTGTATTTCTACCTTTCTTGAGACATCAACAAGTGAAGTACCTTCCATATGAGGGCCTGTGAAAAAGTTAGGACCGAAATCATTGTCCCAATATGGAAAACCATTGCATATAATAGAGAACCAACTACTAGAGTCCGTGAACATTGCTCCAAAGTCAGGATTTTTTGTTGATTTAATGTGCATACAAAAGCAAACATTGACAAGTGCAAAGGCAGCAATATATGATAAAACAAGACGGTAGGTATAGAAGGACGTCACTACTCATTCCCCAAAAAAACAGCCAGGTGAACAGCTGATTTTATGACTTCCGGTGCTGACGTAAGACAAAACCCGCGTCCCATATGTGACCGTAGGATGAACAAATACACTACGCTACTGAGACTATGGTGGCCATTAACAGTTAGCTCTTCTACAGCTGGGTTACCCAAAGTGAGGCACACGGGCCATCTTGTTGGAATTAGGGGTAAAATCACCAGAAATTATTCCTGGGCGCAGCATCGCTGCCACCCACTGCTCCCCTCACCTCCCAGGGGGTGGAACAAGGAGATGGGTCAAATGCAGAGGACAAATTTCACCACACCTAGTGTGTGTGTGACAATCATTGGTACTTGAAATTTTACTTAACTTTTACTTAACTTTAACTTTAAATCTGTGGTCCGTGACTCATATGTCATTGGCCTTGAGCACATTACAAAAAACGAAAAGAGTGAGATTTAATTTGCACCCCTGGTGGTGCAATCTATCAAAATTAGGGTGGTCCCAAAAAGTAGGAACTTTTCAAATTGACTGTGTCGGTTTTAAAAGTGCTCCCCCTCTGGTCAACCTACGAAATATCAAGTGTGTGTAAAGAATTCAAATGCACCCCCTTTGACCAAAATTAATTTGAAAAAATATATATAATAATTATGTTTATAGAGACAGACTGTAATAACCTGAGGTAAATAATGAAGATTTAAAAGAAATTACAAACAAAAAAAAACAAAACAACTAAAAGCTTACCTTTTTTATACTTGCTTGGTTTGGATATATTATTAATGTTGTAAAGACAAATCTTTATATATCTAGAAAGGGTGGTCCTGAAAAGGTAGGCATTTTTCGGAGGTCTCAAGAAGGTCAGAAGTACAAGAGTGTCTGTGTGTGTGTGTGTATGTGTGTGTGTGTGTGTGTGTGTGTGTGTGTGTGTGTGTGTGTGTGTGTGTGTGTGTCTTCCGGCAATGCTTACTTAGTGGGGACATCGTTCTGTTTACACAGTCAACTTTAAGGGACCTCTGATGGTATGGGGACAAAAATGGTCTTCAGTAGTTCTGTACAATTTTGTGTGAATTATGCAAAATGATTTCAATTTGGTCCCCATGAACCATATTAACTCTTTTCCCCAGGGTCCCCAGTAAGATCGATCAGCACATTACTTCATCAGTCCAGAGTTCTAAAGACGTGTATGAGCTAACTGGGCAGTGGCCATTTTACCACATTTTTTTTTATGCCTCCACAACCTGTAGAAAGGGTGGTCCCCACAAGTCACGATCAAAAACTTGGTCCCAATTCTGAATGATAACCAGTGTGTGTGTGTGTGTGTGTGTGTGTGTGTGTGTGTGTGTGTGTGTGTGTGTGTGTGTGTGTGTGTGTTCTGACAATGCTAACTTAATGGGAACATCACTCTGTTTACACCTATAAGGGACCTCTGGCGGTATGGGGACAAAAATGGTCCTCAGTAGTCATGTACAAATTTGTGTGAATTATGCAAAATTATCTAAATTTGGTCCTCCATGAACCATATTAAGTATTTTTCCCCAGGGTCCCCAGTAAGAATGATCAGCACATTACTTCATCAGTCCAGAGATTTTGAGACGTGTATGAGCTTACTGGGCAGTGGCCATTTTACCACATTTTTTTTATGCCTCCACAACCTGTAGAAAGGGTGGTCCCCACAAGTCACAATCAAAAACTTGGTCCCAATTCTGAATGATAACCAGTGTGTGTGTGTGTGTGTGTGTGTGTTCTGGCAATGCTAAGTTAATGGGAACATCACTCTGTTTACACCTATAAGGGACAATCTGGCGGTATGGGGACAAAAATGGTCCTCAGTAGTCATGTATAAATTTGTGTGAATTATGCAAAATTATCTAAATTTGGTCCCCCATAAACCATATTAAGTCTTTTTCCCCAGGGTCCCCAGTAAGAATGATCAGCACATTACTTCATCAGTTCAGAGATTTTGAGACGTGTATGAGCTAACTGGGCAGTGGCCATTTGACCTCTTTTTTTTATGCCTCCACAACCTGTAGAAAGGTTGGTCCCCACAAATCACGATCAACAACTTGGTCCCCATTCCAAATGATAACCAGTGTGTGTGTGTGTTTGTGTGTGTGTGTTCTGGCAATGCTAACTTAATGGGGACATCACTCTGTTTACACCTTTAGGGGACCTTTGACGGTATGGGGACAAAAATGGTCCTCAGTAGTCATGTACAAATTTGTGTGAAGTATGCAAAATTATTTAAATTTGGTCCCACATGAACCATATTAAGTCTTTTTTCCCCAGGGTCCCCAGTAAGAATAATCAGCACATTACTTCATCAATCCAGAGATTTAAAGACGTGTATGAGCTAACTGGGCAGTGGACATTTTCCCTCATTTTTTTTATGCCTCCACAACCTGTAGAAAGTGGGGTCCCCACAAGTCACGAACAACAACTTGGTCCCCATTCCAAATGATAACCAGTGTGTGTGTGTGTGTGTGTGTGTGCGTGTGTGTGTGTGTGTGTGTGTGTCTCCACTGGGCCTCTAACCCCACTACAGATCACGGCACATCCTATTCTGTATCAAACCACACAAAGTTGGACAACTAAAACAAACACTGGCTTGGGACTGGGAACACTACTGACTATTCTGTGTGTGTCATAATAAATTTAGTATGAAGACTGTAGAGTGTAAAAAGAAAAATGGGATATTTGTATTCATAAAGCGGGGAGACATGTGCAAGACTATGTGTGTGTGGACTCCTGGCGGGGATCACGTTACAGGAACATAAACGGTAGGCTGAAGGTTCTTCCTGTTTATACAGTACAGTGTGTGTGTGTGTGTGTGTGTGTGTGTGTGTAAATCTGTACAGTATAGGCACGTTCGACAAATAAATGTGTGCGTGTGTGCGTCTAGTCTATCCAGCCCACGTGAGCGTGCACGTACCTTTGGGGTTAAACTCTGCGGGGAGAGAAAAGGAGAAGATGTTAGACAGATGACAGAAGAAGCAGATGTTCCACCCTGACTGGGCTTTGTTCGCCGTCTTCCCACGCCCCGCGCACAGTCAAGTGCACATGGCGACAAAGCACCTCCAGCGCGATAGCACGCCGGGAGACGATACGCCGTGATAAGGATGAGAGGAGGGTATGGCCGCGCTAAGGGGGTGTGGGAGGCGCCCTGTAATAACTGGCGTCGCCATCATCCAGTGGTGGAGCACTCTTATCGCCCTCAAGCTGGTGGCAACTATCCAAAACAACATTGTTCAGAGGACTTAATAAAGGCGGCGACCATCAAAAGACCCTGGGCCAGATGTCTTTTAAAATCAATAGGATTCTTGCAGAGGGTTAAACCTGGCGTGCTGTAGGTGTGCTTGTTTGCCAATTGACATGTTCATACACAAAGGGTAGGCAGCACGGTGGGACAGGGGCTAGTGCATGTGCCTCACAATACGAAGGTCCTGAGTAGTCCAGGGTTCAATCCCGGGCCTGGGATCTTTCTGTGTGGAGTTTTGCATGTTCTCCCCATGACTGCTTGGGTTAGCTCCGGGTACTGCGGCTTCCTCCCGCCATGCACCTGGGGATAGGTTGATTGGCGACACTAAATTGGCCCTAGTGTGTGAATGTTGTCTGTCTATCTGTGTTGGCTCTGTGATGAGGTGGCGACTTGTCCAGGGTGTACACCGCCTTCTGCCCAAATGCAGCAGAGATAAGCTCCAGCACTGCCCGCAACCACAAAAGAAACAAGCGGTAGAAAATTGGATGGATGGATGGATGGATACCCAAAGGGTCATCATTTTGTGTCTTGCTGTCTAAATCCAAACCTTTTACCTCCAAGGACTAAATTAAAAATGTGCCTATTGCTGGGTTGTCCGTTTTTCTTTTTTGGCAGCTTAATTCACAAGATGGCCGAGCAGCTTGAGCGTAACATTAATAAAAAAGGGAGTGAGTGTAGAGTTTGAGCATAAAATGCCGTATTGCTGTTCTGTTCTTGGGTGTTCCAGTCGCTCAAATAGAGATAGGAAAGAGCTTTCATAGAGTCCAGAAAAAAGTGGTTCTTGAAGGCAATAAAGTCCAAGAGCGAGTCGAAGGAAATGGCTCTTAAAAAATCACTTTCATCATCTTGTGGAATACATTTGGATCGCATTTGTCTGCAGTGATTACTTTGGAAAACATTTGAATTGGTTTGAGAAGCTTTCTGTGGTCGAGTTTATTCTCTGCTATATTAGCAGTGTTTGAAAGCAGAACTAAATGTGTAAAACGCATCCTTGTGGTCTACATAACATGTAATGGTGGTTCTTTGGTCAAAATGTTGCATAGATGATGTTTTACACATCATCTTCAAGCCGCTTTCTGACAGTCGCTTTCGGTCACGCCCTTTTGTGGGCGGTCTTATTCACATGGCTCACCTTCGGCAGCGTCTTCTCCCAGTCATATTTGTTGTAGCGGTGTAGCGTATACAAGGACGGGAGTGGAGGAAGTGTCAAAAGATGGAGCTAACTGTTTTATCGACATTCAGACTTTACTTCAATCAATAACGGAGAAGCATCTCCTCATCTGGAAACAACAAGAAGGCCGGAAATGTTTCCTATGAAAAACCGTCCCACCGGAACTCTCTAATAACTAAAGTTCCTTGGGTGGATAATGTCAACTCACTGCACCGGTATGTTTTAGTGCTTTCATGGCGAGTTTACTGACAGATATAAGTAATAACTTTACACTACTTTATATTAGAAATTGCAACAGTGGAGGATGAATGTCACATAACAAGAAGATAGAGAAAAAGAAGCTTATCGACTACGGCATTGCCACGGACTACAAAGGCGGACGTGTGCAATTTTTCAGCAATTATGCAGTTCCTAAATACAGCTCAGCAGCTATTAGAAGGTAAGAAGTTGCTTTTGCATAATATTGCGAAACAAAACGCCAGATAAAATGTCTTACCTGATATACACACCATAATAATACTCCTATGTTGAAGCACATTTAACGGTACAGCCTAAACTTATCACTTATGTTTGCCTGCCATCTACTGGTCACATTTATCATTACACCATGTACCAAATAAAGTTGCTTCGAGGAGGGTAAGCTCAACCATAATATATTCCTTACATTAGGCGCACCGTGTTTTAAGTCGCACTGTTGAGTTTTGAGGGAAAAAAAGGTCTTTAAGTGCGCCTCGGGAAAATATGTTAAATGTAAAAACGGTACCGCTTATGATTTTATGGGAAATTTCTGGCGACAGAGCTGGCAGGTCATACTTGCCAACCCTCCCGATTTTCCCGGGAGACTACCTTTCAGTGCCCCTCCCGAAAATCTCCCGGGGCAACCTTTCGCCCGATTTTCTCCCGATTTTAGCGTTGTCACATGCGCTTTTCTTCCAAACAAACAGCACAGAATATATTCGGCTTTTACACACACACACATAAGAGAATGCAAGGCATACTTGGTTAACAGCCATACAGGTCACACTGAGGGTGGCCGTATGAACAACTTTAACACTGTTACAAATATGCGCCACACTCTGAACACTCCGAACAATAATGATAAGCATAATTCGGGAGAACATCCGCACCGTAACACAGCAGAACAAATACCCAGAATCCCTTGCAGCACTAACTCTTCCGGTAGGCTACAATATAACGCCTGTGCTTGTAGGCAGCGAGTCCAAACACTCGCAATGTTTTCATGACACAGCTGTTCTGCCATGCACATCTCACGATTGACAGCTGATAGTGTGGTCGTGTTGTGTTGTGTTGTCTCGTACAGCATTTTGTGGGAGTCAGCATGGCTGCCGGATCAAGTGGAGTGCTGCGCCATTGTTGCTCTTTTCAAGTCACACAGCTTCCGAGGAAATTCTTTCGAGCCCCTAACGACCACAGCCACTGATGAGTTTTCTTTTGATGAGCTTAAGAAGTCGACATCGTCTTACTTGTCAGAATGTCAGAGCCTTTGTGTGGCTTAAAGACAAATGGGTTTGTGTGTTGGTGGGGTTGAAGGTGCAATCATCAGCCCTGAGTGGGAGTCAAAGTGATGCATTCCTTCCATGCCTGCGGAGCGTTTGGAGGTCGAGATGGAGTATTAATGGAGACGAGCAGACACACACACTCAAAGATCAGCATCACTGACGGGGTTTCCTTGGAGACCATTGTTGTGTTAAGCACAGGATGAAGACATAAAGTGGAAAAGAGCAGCTGTGATAAATGAACGGAGCATCAAAGTTCCACCACAGGTGTGTTCCAGAACAAAGTATGATAAACTGATCTTCTGTTTTCATGTTGCTGTTCTGGCTGGGTTTTCTTCACTATGGGGAGTTTTTCCTTGCCTCCGTCGCTAAGTGCTTACTCATGTGGGGATCAGTTGGTTCTCTTTAATGTATGAGGAATGTGGCTTTAAAGCAAACCTAGGCAATCATTTTCACATGGGGGCACATTGAGAGAAAATAAATGTGTCTGGGGCCATATATATATATATATATATATATACATATACATATATATATATATATATATATATATATATATATATAAAGTATATATAAGTATATGTATATATATATATATATATATATAAAGTATATATAAGTATATGTATATATATATATATATATATATATATAAAGTATATATAAGTATATGTATATATATATAAATATATGTGTGTGTATGTATATCTATAAATATATATAAGTGTATATATATAAGTATATGTGTATATATACAAACATATGTATGTATATATATAAATATATATATATATAAATATATATTTATATAAATAAACAGGATATATACACATATACATATATATTTCATATATATATATATATATACACATATATATATACATATATATATATTTATATATACATATATATATATATATGTATATATATATATATATATATATATATACACACCGCTCGTCTGTGCATCGGTTGGGGAGGTCTCTGCGCTGTTGACCTGTCTCCGCTTTGGATGCTCTCCTGCTGGCCCCACTATGGACTGGACTGTCATACTATTATGCTAGATCCATTATGGACTGGACTCTCACTAATATGTTAGATCCACTATGGACTGGACTATCACACTATTATGCTAGATCTGCTATGGACTGGACTCTCACAATTATGCTAGATCCACAATGGACTGGACTCTCAATATGCTAGATCCACTATGGACTGGACTCTCACTATTATGCTAGATCAACTATGGACTGGTTTCTCACTATTATGTTAGATCCACTATGGACTGGACTTTCACACTATTATGTTAGATCCACTATGGACTGGACTCCCACTATTATGCTAGATCCACTATGGACTGGACTCCCACTATTATGCTAGATCCACTATGGACTGGACTCTCACTATTATGCTAGATCCACTATAGACTGGACTCCCACTATCATGTTAGATCCACTATGGACTGGACTCTCACTATTATGCTAGATCCACTATGGACTGGACTCCTACTATTATGTTAGATCCACTATGGACTGGACTCCCACTATTATGTTAGATCCACTATGGACTGGACTCCCACTATTATGTTAGATCCACTATGGACTGGACTCTGACAACACTATGCTAGGTCCACTCGACGTCCATTGCACAGGTCGCCCAGGCAGGAGGTCCCCACATCTGCGGTCCCCTCCAAGGTTTCCCATTGTCCCATTGGGTTGAGTTTTTCCTTGCCCTGATGTGGGATCTGAGGCCGAGGATGTCGTTGTGGCTTGTGCAGCCCTTTGAGACACTCGTGATTTAGGGATATATAAGTAAACATTGATTGATTGATTGACAAGGTGAGATGTTTAGTTGTGATTTAGTGTCATGTAAATAAAATGGACTTAGCGCCCCCCGCGACCCCGAAGGGAATAAGCGGTAGAAAAAGGATGGATGGATGAATGTTTTCCAACTTATTGTTGAAGTAGTGAAGGGTGTGTGTGTTCGTCGGTCTCCTTTTCCACCCTGTGTGTTTGAAATCTGCAAGCCACAAATGCCACAAATCACTCCAGACTACTTCTGTTCTATGTTTAGCGTCACAATAAAGTCTGATAAAAACAAATCCAGACCTAAAATGGATTTGGGGGTAAAGGAAAGTGCTCCAGTAGCAGACTGCTGCCAAGAATATATTCGGTCCAAAGGAAACAGTACGCCGGTTTTATTTTCATAAATATTGAGAACAAAGTGGAGATTGGTGTTTGGAGAAATATTGAAGCCTGTGACATTTGAAATAAGGGCCTGCTGTGTTAGTCCACATGTCAAGTCAGGACTTTCAGCACCGTTGCCTGGAAATAGACGGCCTAGCCTGGAATGGGCCAGCGAGATGAACCTCGAGGAAACAATGGTAACCCAGAGCTTGGGTCGCAACTGAGATCCTTTTTTTTTTTTTTACAAAAATATTTATTTTTTTAATATTTTTTTTTACAGTGAATTACTGTAAATTGAAAAACAGAATCACTTATTTTCACAGTAAATTTCTGGCAACTGAGATGCTGTTTTTGGACAAAAATATAAACTTTTTTTCTTTTTTTTTTTACAGTGCATTACTGTAAATTGAAAAAAGTACCACTGTTAATTTCACAGTAACATTTTGGCAACTGAGCTGGTGTTTTTCTACAAAAATATTAACAATTTTTTTGTTTTTTACAGTGCATCACTGTAAATTGAGAAACAGTACCACTGTTATTTTTACAGTAAAATTTTGGCAACTGAGTTGGTGTTTTTAAACAAAAATATTAATTTTTTTTTACAGTGCATTACTGTAAATTGAGAAACAGTAAATTATTATTCATACAGTAAAAGTTTGGCATCTGAGATGCTGTTTCTTTACGAAAAGATTTACTTTATTTTCTTTTTTTACAGTGCATTACTGTAAATTGACAAACAGTACCACTGTTTTTTACAGTAAAATTTTGGCAACTGAGATGCTGCTTTTTTACAAAAATATTTACCTTTTTTTTTTACACCGCATTACTGTAAATTGAAAAACAGTACCACTGTTAATTTTACAGTAAAATTTGGGAAACTGAGCTGCTGTTTTTCTACTAAAATATTTACAGTTTTTTTTTACAATGCATTACTGTAAATTGAAAAACAGTACCACTGTTATTTTCACAGTAAAATATTGGCAACTGAGATGCTGCTTTTTTACAAAAATATTTCCTTTTTTTTTTTACACCGCATTACTGTAAATTGAAAAACAGTACCACTGTTAATTTTACAGTAACATTTTGGCAACTGAGCTGCTGTTTTTCGACAAAAATATTTACTTTTTTTTTACATTGCACTACTGCAAATTGAGAAACAGTATCACTGTTTTTTACAGAAAAATCTTGGTAACTGAGATGCTGTTTTTTTACAAAAATATTTACAGGAGGTTTTTTTACAGTGCATTACTGTAAATTGAAAAACAGTACCACTGTTGTTTTCACAGTACATTTTGGCTATTGAGCTGATGTTTTTCTACAAAAACATTTACTCTTTTTTTTTTTTTTACAGTGCATTACTGTAAATTGAAAAACATTACCACTGTTTTTTACAGTAAAATTTGGGAATCTGAGCTGCTGTTTTTCTACAAAAATATTTACAGTTTTTTTTACAATGCATTACTGTAAATTCTAAAACAGTACCACTGTTATTTTCACAGTAAAATTTTAGCAACTGATCTGATGTTTTTCTACAAAAATATTTACAGTTTTTTTTTTTTACAGTGCATTACTGTAAATTGAAAAACAGTACCACTGTTTCTTACAGTAAAATTTGGGCAACTGAGCTGCTGTTTTTCTACAAAAATATTTACAGGTTTTTTTTACAATGCATTACTGTAAATTGAAAAACAGTACCACTGTTATTTTCACAGTAAAATTTTAGCAACTGTGCTGATGTTTTTCTACAAAAATATTTACTCTTTTTTTTTACAGTGCATTACTGTAAATTGAAAAACAGTACAAATTTACACCCAATTTTACAGTAAATATTGTCGATAAGCTTGTTCTTTTTCTCAATCTTCTTGTTATGGGACATTCCCCCTCTGCTGTTGCCATTTCTAATATAAAGTAGTGTAAAGTTCTTACCTATTTCTCGTAATGAAAGCGCTAAAACAAACCGGTGTAGTGACTTTACCTTATTCACCCAAGGAACTTTAGTTACAAAGAGTTCCGGTGGGATGGTTTTTCACGGGACACATTTCCGGCCTTGTTGCACTAGTGAGCCAAGGATGAGAAGATGCTGCTGACCTGAATAGACCGCCTCATCGGCAGTGAGCCTTATAATCCATTGCGCCCTATGGTCCAGAAAATATGGTAACTTATACATGGCGAGAAAGACACGAAAAGACACTTTAGCCCACTTTTTTTTCTTTTAACATGCGTGAGGATTATGATCAATTCTTCATCTAAACTGGAAGATAAAAACATCCCATCAGTCAGCATCCCAGTGAGAGCAGACATTGTACAGTAAGGGCCTCATTTACTTAGACCTAAACACCAGTGTGTGCAATCTATAAAATAGTGTGTACTATCATGGCCGAGTGATTAACTAAGACTGCGTGTGCAATTGTAAAGTGGTGCGAAACTGACTTATTCAAATGAGGATTTTGCGTGTACGAAACGGGGATTCACCATGGAGACACTCATTTACTGCACATTCATGTTATCATGCTCCGACCTGCAGCGTTTTTCTATGTTTTAAAACATGTATCAATTTTTATGGGCATTTTAGAAGCAGTCGTGCAATGCATCTACAAATAAACCTTTCCTTTTTTAATATATATATATATATATATATACATTACCGTTGAAGGTGTGCTCAGTGGTGGAAGGCTGCACTAGTCCACTCAAGATGCAAAAAAATGTATACTTAAAGAAGTTTTCTTTTCATGTAAGAATTTCTATGCGGAAAAAAATGAATGCCATTAAAAAATATACTAAAGGACAACAAAACGCACCAACTGAATTTGTTTTAATCAGCCATTGTAAGTTAATAATTCTAACAAAGACACTCGTAAATGTGACGGGATATTAGCAAATGCTATTGAGGCTCGCTTGATTACATTACGATAGCACGTACAAGTGTGCATGAGAACACTCCTACAGACATCAGACATGGGACGGTTTAGGAAGTATGAATTGTTTTAGTTATATTGTAAACCTTATAAACCTACAGACATGGGACAGTTTAGGAAGAGTGAATTGTTCTATTGTAAAACTTACAAACCTACAGACATCACATATGGGACGGTTTAGGAAGTATGAATTGTTTTAGTTCTATTGTAAAACTTATTAACCTCTAGACCTCACACATGGGACGGTTTAGTAAGTATGAAATGTTTTAGTTCTATTGTAAAACTTACAAACCTACAGACATCACACATGGGACGGCTTAGTAAGTATGAATTGTTTTAGCTATATTGTAAAACTTACAAAACTACAGACATGGGACGGTTTAGTAAGTAGGAATTGTTTTAGTTATATTGTAAAACTTACAGTGCTGCACCATCATCATTGGACATTTACAGTAATCCACAGTTGACCAAAGAAATTATTCACAGACTACTTCCTGAGTTGCTAAACCTCGGGGAAATGTTTTCTTCTGGAAAAGGATATTTCAGTTTGACTTAGATGGTTTTATTCCGCAAAAGGCTGAGTGTAATCGCTCCCACATTGATGCGCCCCCTCCTCCGTCACGCTAATGATCTTATTAGAACCAAGGGCTGTCTTACCACGCAAAAGACTAAAAGGTTCCTTTTTTTAATTTTTATTGTTTACCTGTGGGCGAGCTGTACGACACGGTGATGTCTCCGTCCAGATCGGCAGGCGGGTAGCGGCCGTCAAGGAAAGAGGAGAACTCCACAGCTGCGGACGAGCCGGCGCCTGAGGAAGGAACGACAAGGTCATGTTAAAAATCCTCAGTTCTTCCGCTTGTAAACTTAGACTTAGACAAAAAAAAAAGCTTATGTGTTATCTTATTTTGTCGTCTCTTTCAGGTTGTCAATCGAAATACAGTGGGGCAAAAAAGTATTTAGTCAGCCATCGATTGTGCAAGTTCTCCCACTTAAAATGATGACAGAGGTCTGTAATTTTCATCATAGGTACACTTCAACTGTGAGAGACAGAATGTGAAAAAAAATTACAGGAATTCACATTGTAGGAATTTTAAAGAATTTATTTGTAAATTATGGTGGAAAAGAGGTATTTGGTCAATAACAAAAATTCAACTCAATACTTTGTAATATAACCTTTGTTGGCAATTACAGAGGTCATACGATTACTATAGGTCTTTACCAGGTTTGCCCACACAGTAACTGTTTTTTTGGCCCATTCCTTTATGCAGATCTTCTCGAGTGCAGTGATGTTTTGGGGCTGTCACCGAGCAACACGGACTTTAAACTCCCTCCACAGATTTTCTATGGAGTTGAGGTCTGGAGACTGGCTAGGCCACTCCAGGACTTTCAAATGTTTCTTACGGAGCCACTCCTTCGTTGCCCGGGCGGTGTGTTTGGGACCATTGTCATGCTGGTAGACCCAATCACGTTTCATCTTCAAATCTCTCACTGATGGAAGGAAGTTTTGGCTCAAAATCTCACGATACATGGCCCCATTCATTCTTTCCTTAACACTGATCAGTTGTCCTGTCCCCTTAGCAGAAAAACAGCCCTAAAGCATGATGTTTCTACCCCCATGCTTCACAGTAGGTGTGGTGTTCTTGGGATGCAACTCAGTATTCTTCTTCCTCCTAACACGACGAGTTGAGTTTATACCAAAAAGTCCTATTTTGGTTTCATCTGAACAAATGACATCCTCCCAATCCTCTGCTGTATCATCCATGTGCTGTCCTGCAAACTTCAGACGGGCCTGGACATGCACTGGCTTAAGCAGGGGGACACGTCTGGCACTGCAGGATTTGATTCCCTGTCAGTGTAGTATGTTACTGATGGTAACCTTTGTTACTTTAGTCCCAGCTCTCTGCAGGTCATTCACCAGGTCCCCCCATGTGGTTCTGGGATTTTTGCTCACCGTTCACATGATCATTTTGACCCCACAGGATGAGATCTTGCGTGGAGCCCCAGATCGGGGGAGATTATCAGTGGTCTTGTATGTCTTTCATTTTCTGATAATTGCTCCCACAGTTGATTTTTCCACACCAAGCTGCTTGCCTATTGTAGATTCACTCTTCCCAGTCTGGTGCAGGTCTACAATTCTTTTCCTCGGTGTCCTTCGACAGCTCTTTGGTCTTGGCTATAGTGGAGTTTGGAGTTTGACTGTTTGAGGCTGTGGACAGGTGTCTTTTATACAGATAACGAGTTCAAACAGGTTCCATGAATACAGCTAACGAGTGGTGGACAGAAGAGCTACTTAAAAAAAGAAGTTACAGGTCTGTGAGAGCCAGAGATCTTCCTTGTTTGAAGTGACCAAATACTTATTTCACACCATAATTTACAAATAAATTATTGAAAATTCCTACAATGTGAATTCCTGGATTTTTTTTTCACATTCTGTTTCTCACAGTTAAGTGTGCCTATAATGAAAATTACAGACCTCTGTCATCATTTTAAGTGGGAAAACTTGCACAATCGGTGGCTGACTAAATACTTTTTTGCCCCACTGTATGCGCACTAATTGACTGAAAGTACACGCACTTGGCGCGATGATGTCATGTTGTCGATGGAAGAATGCATTTTTAGACAATATGATTTGCCCTAGCGGCTAGCAGACCCCGAGAGTAACAAGCGGTTGCCTTGTTGCCTTTCCATTAAACGGCGGGACAGCACGGCGAAGTTGGGAGAGTGGCCATGCCAGTAACCTAAGGGTTCCTGGTTCAATCCCCACCTTCTACCATCCTAGTCATGTCCGTCGTGTCCTTGAGCAAGACACTTCACCCTTGCTCCTGATGGGTCCTGGCTAGCGCCGTGAATGGCAGCTCCCGCCGTCAGTGTGTGAATGTGTGTGTGTCATACTTGCCAACCCTCCCGGATTTTCCGGGAGACTCCCGAATTCATCGCTTCTCCCGAAAACCTCCCGGAAGAAATTTTCTCCCGAAAATCTCCAGATATTCAGCAGGAGCTGGAGGCCATGCCCCCGCCAGCTCAAACATGCACAGTTCGAAGTTTGAAAAGGAGGATTGCAGGTGGATCTGACGGTATTTAAAGTAATTTTCAAAAACGACTGCTAATCCTCCTCCTTTTTGGCCGGACGACCGCGGAGAATTAAAGTAAGAACACTCCGAAGGCAGAAGTTCATTAAGAGGGGCGGACTCACCGGCTCTCAGCCATGTTTCCGTCGCACAGAGGAAGTCAAGTCCGCAGGAAGTGAAGAAATCCTTCAGCATAAACGTTTTGTTTGTCAAAGATCTTGCGTTCACAAGACCGAACCTGGCGGGGGCCAGCACGTCCAAGGGCCCAGCTAAACCAGGTGGGGCCCGACACACAGCCCGCAGGTGGCGGGGGAGAGGAGCCACGAGGCGGGAAAGAAGGCAGGAGGAATCCGGCCAGGTAAAAAAAGCTGACTGGGACGTCGAAAAACCAACGTTGAAGTTGATCGTATCAGTGGGAGAGGGGCAAAGATCCAACAGTGTTTGGCGGTCATACAGAAGCAGTGAGCTGATGAAAATAGACGCAGACAACACAAAAACGAAAAGAGCTGACAGCGAGAGACAGCAGGGCAAAGCACATACTGGCGCCATCTTCTGGAAACTCAGAAGTGACGTTACTCAAATAGTGAAAGGTAAGTGTTGTTGTAGTTTTTTTTAGTAACCAGCAAGCACAGTACAGTTAGTAGAACAACTGTGTTTTCATTACTGTGTATTTGATAGGAGCCATCTGAAATTCAACTATTTCTTTTATTTATATATATAATAAAATAAATATATATAGCTATAATTCACTGAAAGTGAAGTATTTCATACATACATATATATATATATCCATATATATATATATATATATATATATGTATGTATGAAATACTTGAGTTGGTGAATTGGCAGTAAATATACACCCCTCCCCTCTTAACCATGCCCCCCACCTCAACCACGCCCCCAAACCACGCCTCTGCCCCACCCCCCACTTCCCGAAATCGGAGGTTGACAATAATGGTGTGTGTGAATGGGTGAATGTGGAAGTAGTTTCAAAGCGCTTTGGGCTCCTTTAAAAAAAAGGTAGAAAAGCACATCACATTTACCATAAGAACAATAAATTAGTTTTAGTATAGGTTTGCTGGTTTCAAGAAATGTAATGCCGAGCGCATATCATTATGTCAAGATAATGGCACTTGCATTTTACTCAATTTAGGATTTTTTTCTACCAAGAAAAGTGCACTTGTTATTAGTGAGAATATACTTATTTTAAGGTATTTTAGGGTCATTGAGTTTAGCTAATTTTACTTGTTTTGGAAAGTCAAAGCGCTTTGAGTACCTTGAAGGTAGAAAAGCGCTATACAAGTACAACCCTTTTACCATTTAAAGTCTTGACAAGCTTGTTCTATTGACAGATAATTTGTATTAACTACCTGAACTGTGAAATGCGGTGGAAACATAAACCACACACTTCTACAGGAACCTCCAGTTCCAGGAACTAGAGGTTTCAGGAACCAAAAGTTGTGGAATTGGGCCTTTTGACTGCATCCTCAGCGCCTCCTAATGTTTCTTCTTCCTTTTCCGCCTCCATTTTTTTCGTCAGACATCAGCCAACACCTTTATATACGTTCATGAGGAGCTGCCCAAAGCTCTGTTCTGGGGCCTCACTTATTTTTGTTGCCTCTTGGTCGGTTGGTCCGTGGTTTTGAAAATGTTTATTTCTATGTTTATCATTTCTACATTTTGCCCCTCCAAACTCCCTCTCTTTGTTTATAATGCCTATTTTCTGCTGGATCTACTTTCTATATACTATAAGAAAAAAAATAGCCGTCAGCAGTAAAGTTTTGAAAATTGGTCGCCAAACTAGGGCACGCAGGCCAAACGCTGCCCGCCGGCATCCAAAGTACGGCACGCTGATTTTTTTTTTTTTTTGGACGTGTTGGGCATCCCAGGACTTGGGTGCCCAGCTGCGGGACTTGTGGCACACAAATCGGGGTGTGCATTTTTTAACATTTTGAGAACTTTTACCTACTTTCCCAACTTTTCTCCCCCATGCAGACCCCCTCAAGCCACGACAGAGGTGGCACTCAACTAATTGTCACGCCAAAAGTGACAACATTGTGAAGGTTGAAAAGTTACTTTGTGCTGCTTTATTTCACCCACAGTATGTTTTGTATAGCATTTGTACAGCATTGGGATTATCATCCGTGAAAAGATATTTATAAATACAAAGTACTTACTTTTTTCAGTAAGTCCTTGGTCAAACCCTTCAAATAATGCTTACTACTTTTGAAGCTTTGGTGTTTTGAGCCAGGGTGAATAGCACCAAGTGTGTGTGCATCCTCACTGTCCATGTGCAAATAATAAATAAAAGCAAACCATGTGCGTAGAAAAAATCTAATCAGGAAGTTGTGATTCCTCAGTGACGTTGCCGTTCTGCTTCTACTTAAACCGAGTTAACTGGACTTTTTTTTTGGAGAATAAGTGGGAATTATTGATGGACCGTCCCGACAGTTCGTCAAGATGGTCTTGCACTGCAAAAACTGAAATCTAAGTAAGATTAAATATTTCAAATAAGGGTGATATTTGCTTATTTTCTGTCTGATAAGATAATTATTCTTACTAAGCAGATTTTATGTTAGTTTTTTACTAGTTTTAAGAGTTTTGGTCTTGAAGGCCTACTAAAACCCACTACTACCAACCACGCAGTCTGATAGTTTATATATCAATGATGAATAATACGGCCTTTTTAGTTTACTAAATTACAATTTTAAATTTCCCGCGGAGTTTCTTGTTGAAAACGTCGCGGAAAGATAACGCGTATGATGACGTCTCGATTTGGAGGGGACATATTAGCGCAGCACTACTAGCGGCTAAAAGTCGTCCGCTTTAATTGCATGATTACACAGTATTTTGGACATCTGTGTTGCTGAATCTTTTGCAATTTGTTCAATTAATAATGGAGAAGTCAAAGTAGAAAGATGGAGGTGGGAAGCTTTAGCATTTAGCCACACAAACACACGGTGTTTCCTTGTTTAAAATTCCCGGGGGTGAAGCTTTACTATGGATCAGAGCGGTCAAGCGAACATGGATCCCGACCACTTGTCAACCGGCAGGTTTCGGTGAGAAAATTGGGGTAAAAAGTCGCCTCTTACCGGAGATCAGCGGAACTTCTGTCGTGCTGCTGCTGCCGTGACTAATTCCCTCAGAGACTGGCGTCAAGACACCCGTGGACACACCCCTCCGACTATCAGGTACTATTAAACTCACTAAAACACTAGCAACAAAATAGAAAGATAAGGGATTTCCCAGAATTATCCTAGTAAATGTGTCTAAAAACATCTGAATCGCTCACAATGCAATCGCCTTTTTTTTTTTGACTTTATTTATTTTGTTTTTTTTCTAGTCCTTCACTATCAATATCCTCAGCCACGAATCTTTCATTCTTGCTCAACTTAATGGGGAAATTGTCGTTTTCTCGGTCCGAATATCTCTTTTTGTTGGAGGCTCCCATTATAAACAATGTGAGGATGTGAGGAGCCCTCACACGGGTGACGTCATCGTCTGCGACTTCCGGTAAAGGCAAGGCTTTTTTATCAGCGACCAAAAGTGGATGTTCTCTACTAAATCCTTTCAGCAAAAATATGGCAATATCGCGAAATGATCAAGTATGACACATAGAATGGACCTGCTATCCCCGTTTGAATAAGAAAATCTCATTTCAGTAGGCCTTTAAGTGATCATAGTAAGATATTACAGCTTGTTGCTGAGGTTTGATGACCTATATTGAGTAAAACATGCTTGAAACTATTTTTGTCCAGATGTCCAAAACACACCCAGCAATGGTGCACAGGAAGGCAGGGAAGAAGAATGGAAAAGGCAGCCAAAATAGTCAAAAGTCCCAATTTTGTCCAAAATACCAGTCCCACGAGTCCCGCCGCCGGCCACACAAGTCCCGGGATGCAAAAAATGTCCAAAACGCACCCAGCAAAGTCCTACGGGAAGTGGGGAAGAAAAGTGAGAAAAGTCGGCAAACGTCCCCAAAAATGTTCAAAATACCTACCCAGGTTTGAGTCCCACATGGCACTCGAACCTGGGTGTGAGTTTTGAAAATTTTACCGATTTTTCTCTAACCTTTTTTGGGACTTTTGCCAACTTTTATCACCCTTCCCCGTTGGACTTGGTTGGGTGTGTTATGGACATTTTAAGCATCCCAGAACTTGTGCGGCCATAGATAAGATTATATGTTAGAGTGTTTTACTTGTTTTAAGTGTTTTGGTCCTAAATGATCTCGGTAAGATATTACAGTTGACCTATATTGAGTAAAACATACTTGAAACTATTTTTGTCCAGATGTCCAAAACACACCCAGCAATGGTGCACTGGAAGGCGGGGAAGAAGAAGGGAAAAGGCGGACAAAATGGTCAAAAGTCCTAATCTTGTCCAATATACTTCACCGGGTTCCATTCCTACGAATCCTGCCGCACAAGTCCCGGGATGCAAAAAATGTCCAAAACGCACCTGGCAAAGTCCCACGGGAAGTGGGGGAGAAAAATCGGCAAAAGTCCCCAAAACTGTTCAAAATACCTACCCAGGTTCGAGTCCCACAAGTCCTGCCGCCAGCTGCACCTGTCCCGGGGTGCCCAAAATGACCATAACACACCCAGCCGAATCCCACAGGGAGGGGGGATAGAAGTTGGAAAAGTTGACAAAAGTCCCCAAAATCTTAAAAATACCTACCCAGATTTGAGTCCCACGAGTCCTGCCGCCGGCTGCACAAGTCCCGGGGTGCCCAAAATGACCATTACACACCCAGCCGAATCCCACGGGGAGGGGGGATAGAAGTTGGAAAAGTCGACAAAAGTCCCAAAAATCCTCAAAATACCTACCCAGGTTCGAGTCCCATGAGTCCTGCCACCGGCCGGGATGCCCACGGTGTCCAAAACGCGCCCAGCAAAGTCCCACAGGAAGGCGGAGAGAAAAGTGAGAAAATCACTCGAACCTGGGTAGGTATTTTGTAAATTTTTTGGACTTTTGCCAACTTTTCTCACTTTTCTCCCCCACTTCCCGTGGGACTTGGCTGGGTGAGTTTTGGACATTTTGGGCATCCCGGGACTTGCGCGGCCATACATAAGATTTTATGTTAGAGTGTTTTACTTGTTTTAAAGGCTTACTGAAACCCACTACTACCCACCACGCAGTCTGATAGTTTATATATCAATGATGAAATATTAACATTGCAACACATGCCAATACGGCTTTTTTAGTTTACTAAATTACAATTTTAAATTTCCCGGGAAACGTCGTGTAATGATGACGTGTACGCAAGACGTCACGCATTTTTAGGAAGTGTGAGCGCTACGCACACACACAGCTAAATGTCGTCTGCTTTAACGGCATAATTACACAGTATTTTGTAGATCTGTGTTGCTGAATCTTTAGCAATTTGTTCAATTAATATTGGAGAAGTCACAGTAGAAAGATGGGGTAGGGAAGCTTTAGCCTTTAGCCACACAAACACACGGTGATTCCTTGTTTAAAATTCCCGGAGGTGAAAATTTCCTATGGATCAGAGCCAACATGAATCCAGACCAAATGTCAACCAGCAGGTTTCAGTGAGAAAATTGTGGTTAAAAAGTTGCTTTTTACCGAAGAAAAGCTGAGCTTGGGCCGTCCATGAAGCTGCCGTCGACTTCGCAGAGACATTGGCGTCAAGACACCCGTGGAGACACCCTTCGACTATCAGGTACTGCTAAAACTCACTAAAACACTAGCAACACAATAGAAAGATAAGGGATTTCCCAGAATTTTCCTAGTAAATGTCTCTAAAAACATCGGAATCTGTCCCAATGCAAGAGTTTTTGTTTCTTTTAGTCCGTCGCTATCAATATCCTCAAACACGAATCTTTCATCCTTGCTCAAATTAATGGGGAAATTGTTGTTTTCTCGGTCCGAATAGCACTTTTTGTTGGAGGCTCCCATTAAAAACAATGTGAATATGTGAGAAGCCCCCACACTGGCGACGTCATCGTCTGCGACTTCCGGTAGAGGCAGGGCTTTTCTCTTAGCACTGACAGTTGCGAACTTTATCGTGGATGTTCTCTACTAAATCCTTTCAGCAAAAATATGGCAATGGACCTGCTATCCCTGTTCAAATAAGAACATCTCATTTCAGTAGGCCTTTAAGGGTTTTGTTCCTAAATGATCTCAGTGAGATATTACAGCTTGTTGCTGAGATTTGATGACCTATATTGAGTAAAACATGCTTGAAACTAGAATATCAACTGTTGCAAAGCTGTGTCATCAACACTCACAAGTATGACAATACTTTTTGAAGTAATAATTTATTATTTCAAGCATGTAAAAAAAAAGAAATCATGACTTTCACACAATTGTGTCTCATATTAAAACAGATGACAGCCAAATGGACTTTGGTGTTATATTTTCAATGAAACAATATAAAATAGGTACTCATATAGTAGTACTGTTGTTATTAGTGAGTTTATACTTATTTTAAGTTATTTCTGGGTTCATTGAGATGAGATAATTTTGCTTGTTTTAGGAAAGTCTTGACAAGCCGAATTTTCTTGTTCTATTGGCAGATAATTTTGCTTAGTTCAAATAAAATACCTCTCAATTTTTGTATTTTTGTTTCTTGTTATTGAACACTGACTTTTTGCAGGGTGTGTTAATTACAATACGAATGTTCAGCACCATGTATGGTACAAACCCAGTTTCCATTTGAGCTGGGAAATTGTGTTAGATGTAAATATAAACGGAATACAATGATTTGTAAATCCTTTTCAACCCATATTCAGTTGAATATGCTACAAAGACAACATATTTGATGTTCAAACTGATAAACATTTTTTTGTTTGCAAATAATCAAAGATGGCAATATATACTGATAAAGTTGAGGAATGCTCATCAAACACTTATTTGGAACATCCCACAGGTGTGCAGGCTAATTGGGAACAGGTGGGTGCTATGATTGGGTGTAAAAGCAGCTTCCATGAAATGCTAAGTAATTCACAAACAAGGATGGTGTGAGGGTCACCACTTTGTAAGCAAATTGTCGAACAGTTTTAGAACAACTATTCTCAACGAGCTATTGCAAGGAATGTAGGGATTTTACCATCTATGGTCCATAAAATCATCAAAAGGTTCAGAGAATCTGGAGAAATCACTGCACATAAGCGATGATATTACGGAGCCCTGATCCCTCAGGTGGTACTGCATCAAAAACCGACATCAGTGTGTAAAGAATATCACCACATGGGCTCAGGAACACTTCATAAAACCACTGTCAGTACCTACAGTTGTTCACTACATCTGTAAGTGCAAGTTAAAACTCTACTATGCAAAGCACAACCCATTTATCAACAATACCCAGACACACCGCCGGCTTCGCTGGGCCCGAGATCATCTATGATGGACTGTTGCAAAGTGGAAAAGTGTTCTGTGGTCTGACGAGTCCACATTTCAAATTATATTTGGAAACTGTGGACGTGGTGTCCTCCGGAACAAAGAGGAAAATAACCATCCGGATTGTTATAGGCGCAAAGTTCGAAAGCCAGCATCTGTGATGGTATGGGGGTGTTTTAGTCCCCAAGGCATGGGTAACTTACACATCTGTGAAGGCACCATTAATGCTGAAAGGTCCACACAGGTTTTGGTGCAACATATGTTGTTATCCAAGCAACGTTATCGTGGACGCCCCTGTTTATTTCAGCAAGACAATGCCAAGCCAAGTGTTACAACAGCGTGGCTTCGTAGTAAAAGAGTGCGGGTACTTTCCTGGCCCGCCTGCAGTCCAGACCCATCTCCCATCAAAAATGTGTGGCGCATTAAGAAACGTAAAATACAACAGCGGAAACCCCGGACTGTTGAACGACTGAAGCTCTACATATAACAAGAATGGGAAAGAATTCCACTTTCAAAGCTTCAACAATTAGTTTACTCAGTTCCCAAACGTTTATTGAGTGTTGTTAAAAGAAAAGGTGATGTAACACAGTAGTGAACATGCCCTTTCCCAACTACTTTGGCCTGTGTTGCAGCCATGAATTTCTAACTATTATTTGCAAAAAAAAAAATAAAGTTTATGAGTTTGAACATCAAATATCTTATCTTTGTAGTGCATTCAACTGAATAAGGGTTGAAATGGATTTGCAAACCCTTGTATTCCGTTTATATTTACATCTAACACAATTTCCCAACTCATATGGAAACGGGGTTTGTACACCCACTCCTCTCATGAAAGCATTTTCGAGCGCACACGCAGTTTGGTGTCAGATATGATGTGAAGTAACACGATACCGTGCCTCTGCTAATGTTTCCTTCCTTCTACTCTCTCTTACTTTCCTCTTTTTGGAGTGCGCTGACCTCCTCGCTCCCTCCCCGGCATTCCGTCTTTCAGCGGGAGGCTTTTAACCCCTGCGCCCCCGGAGGTGAACCGGGTCGGGCAGGTTTAAGTGCCTTAAGTGTTCCCAGGCCCATTAGGAGCAACAAACGAGGCTAAAAGAGACACCGAGTAATCCCTCCTCGCCATCTCCGCCATCTCTGTATGCTTCGTTTCCCAGCGCTCACATCTGGACAGGTCAGGTGGCGGTCCGTGTGACCTGGGGGTCCGACCGGGTTGCTTGGACCGCTCTCAGGCCCATTAAGACATTAACGCCACAAGCCGGGACAAACAAACACCACAATAGGTGACCGTGTCGCTCCTTGGCCCCTTGACCTTCTCTGTGGCCAGGTTTGTCTAACCTTCTGTCACATGATCATCACAGACACGCCCTCTTTATAAACGGTGAACTTCGCATGTTGGAGCACTTTTGTCAATGAGTAAATACAAACTCCAGAACCAGTGAAGTTGAAATAAAAACAGAATACAATGATTTGCAAATCCTTATCAACCTATATTCAATTGAATAGATGGCAAGGACAAAATATTTAATGATCAAGGCTTAAAAGCGTTGTTATTTTTTGCAGATTTCTCATTGGGAATTTGATGCCTGCAACATGTTTCATAAAACCTGGCACAAGTAGGAAAATAAATGAGAAAGTTGAGGAATGCTCATCAAACACTTATTTGGAACATTCCACAGGTGAACAGGCTAATTGGGAACAGGTGGGAGCCATGATTGGGTATAAAAGCAGCTTCCATGAAATGCTCAGTCATACACAAAAACAAGGACGGAGCGAAGGTCACCACTTTTTCAACTAATACGTGAGCAAATTGGGTAAGAGCAACCTTTTTGCAACCAGCTATTGCAAGGAATTTAGGGATTTCACCATCAAAAGGTTCAGAGAATCTGGAGAAATCACTGCACGTAAGCCATGATATTACGGACCTTCAATTCTTCAGGCAGTACCGCATCAAAAAGCGACATCAGTGTGTAAAGGATATCACCACATGGGCTCGGGAACACTTCGGAAAACCACTGTCGGTAACTACAGTTGGTCGCTACATCTGTAAGTGCAAGTTAAAACTCTACTATGCAAACTGAAAGCCATGTATCAACAACACCCAGAAACTGGGCTCGAGCTCATCTAAGATGGACTGATGCAAAGTGGATAAGTGTTCTGTGGTCTGACGAGTCTACTTTTAAAATTGTTTTGGAAACTGTGGTTGCCGTTTCCTCTGGACCAAAGAACAAAATAACCATCCGGATTGTTCAAGGTGCACAGTTCAAAAGCCAGCATGTGTGATGGTATGGGGGTGTATTACTGCCCAAGGCATTGATAACTTACACATCTGTGAAGGCACCATTAATGCTGAAAGGTGCAAACCCCATTTCCATATGAGTTGGGAAATTGTGTTGGATGTAAATATAAGCGCATTACAATGATTTGCAAATCCTTTTCAACCTATATTCAGTTGATTGCACTACAAAGACAAGATATTTTAATGTTCAAACTCCATCCATCCATCCATCTTCTTCCGCTTATCCGAGGTCGGGTCGCGGGGGCAGCAGCCTAAGCAGGGAAGCCCAGACTTCCCTCTCCCCAGCCACTTCGTCGAGCTCTTCCCGGGGGATCCCGAGGCGTTCCCAGGCCAGCCGGAAGACATAGTCTTCCCAACGTGTCCTGGGTCTTTCCCGTGGCCTCCTACCGGTTGGACGTGCCCTAAACACCTCCCTCGGGAGGCGTTCGGGTGGCATCCTGACCAGATGCCCGAACCACCTCATCTGGCTCCTCTCGATGTGGAGGAGCAGCGGCTTTACTTTGAGTTCCTCCCGGATGGCAGAGCTTCTCACCCTATCTCTAAGGGAGAGCCCCGCCACCCGGCAGAGGAAACTAATTTCAGCCGCTTGTACCCGTGATCTTATCCTTTTGGTCATGACCCAAAGCTCATGACCATAGGTGAGGATGGGAACGTAGATCGACTGGTAAATTGAGAGCGTTGCCTTCCGGCTCAGCTCCTTCTTCTTCATGTTCAAACTCATAATTTTATTTTTTTTTTGCAAATAATAATTAACTTAAAATTTCATGGCTGCAACACGTGCTAAAGTAGTTGGGAAAGGGCATGTTCACCACTGTGTTACATCACCTTTTCTTTTAACAACACTCAAACGTTTGGGAACTGAGGAAACTAATTGTTGAAGCTTTGAAAGTGGAATTTTTCCCATTCTTGTTTTATGTAGAGCTTTAGTCTTTCAACAGGCCGGGGTCACCGCTGTTGTATTTTACGCTTCATAATGCTCCACACATTTTCTATGAGAGACAGGTCTGGACTGCAGGCAAGCCAGGAAAGTACCCGCACTCTTTTACTACGAAACCACGCTGTTGTAACAAGTGGCTTGGCATTGTGTTGCTGAATTAAGCAGGGGCGTCCATGATAATGTTGCAACATATGTTGGGCACTAATGCACCCCCAGACCATCACAAATGCTGGCTTTTGAACTGTGGGCCTACAACAATCCGTATGGTCAATTTCCTCTTTGTTCCAGAGGACACCACGTCCACAGTTTCCAAATATAATTCGAAATGTGGACTCTTGAGACCACAGAACACTTTTCCACTTTGCATCAGTCCATTTTAGTGTTCCTCAGCCCATGTAGTGATATCCTTTACACACTGATGTCTGTTTTTGATGCAGTACCGCCAGAGGGGTCAAAGGTCTGTAATATCATCGCTTACGTGCAGTGATTTCTCCAAATTCTCTGAACCTTTTGATGATTTTACGGACCTTTGATAGTGAAATCCCTAAATTCCTTGCAATATCTCGTTGACAAATGTTGTTCTAAAACTGTTCGACAATTTGCTTACAAATTGATGACCCTCCCCCCATCTTTGTTTGTGAATTAGTTAGCATTTCATGGAAGCTGCTTTTATACCCAATCATAATACCAACCTGTTCCCAAATAGCCTGCACACCTGTGGGATGTTCCAAATAAAGGTTTGATGAGAATTTCTCAACTTTATCAGTATTTATTGCCACCTTTCCCAACTTCTCGGTCACATGTTGCTGGCTTCAAATTCTAAAGTTAATAAATATTTGCAAACAAAAAAATGTTAATCAGTTTGAACATCAAATATGTTGTCTTTGTAGCATATTCAACTGATTATGGGTTGAAAATGATTTGCAAATCATTGTATTCTGTTTATATTTACATCTAACACAATTTCCCAACTCATATGGAAATGGGGTTGCCATCCAAGCAACGTTATCATGGACGCCCCTGCTTATTTCAGCAAGACAATGGCAAGCCACGTGTTACAACAGCGTAGCTTCATAGTAAAAGAGTACGGGTACTAGACTGGCCTGCCTGTGGTCCAGACCTGTCTCCCATTGAAAATGTGTGGTGCATTATGAACCCTAAAATAGCACAACAAAGACCCCGGACTGTTGAACAGCTTAAGCTGTACATCATGTAAGAATGGGAAAGAATTCCAACTGAAAAGCTTCAAAAATGTGTCTCCTCAGTTCCCAAACGTTTACTGAGTGTTGTTAAAAGGAAAGGCCATGTAACAGTGGTAAAAATGCCCCTGTGACAACTTTTTTGCAATGTGTTGATGCCATTAAATTCTAAGTTAATGATTATTTGTGTAAAATAACAAAATTTACCAGTTGGATTGTTAAAATATCTTGTCTTTGCAGCCTGTTCAATTGAATATAAGTTGAAAAGGATTTGCAAATCATTGTATTCTCTTTTTATTTACCATTTACACAACGTGACAACTTCACTGCTTTTGGCTTTTGTATGTATTGTGCATATGAGAACCAAAAGTATTTTATCTGCACTATTTTACTTTAATTTGCATTAAGATTACTTAACATTTTTACGTTTTCCTTCTTGTGATTGAATTGCCCAGTGCTCCTTAAAATGGGAAGTGACGTGAATATTATTTATATAGCGCTTTTCTCTAGCGACTCAAAGCGCTTTACATAGTGAAACCCAATATCTAAGTTACATTTAAAGCAGTGTGGGTGGCACTGGGAGCAGGTGGGTACAGTGTCTTGCCCAAGGACACAACGGCAGTGACTAGGATGGCGAAAGCGGGGATAGAACCTGGCACCCTCAAGATGCTGGCACGACCACTCTACCAACCGAGCTATATCGCCCAAAATAAACGTGCCTTGCCTTCTTCGGGGTAAAATGACAACTTTCAAGTGAAATTCCAAACAGAGGGAGAGTTGTGAAGTTGAAATATTGCGTGTGGAAAATAAACCCAGCATTTACGTGTGCGACAATCTGAGGTCGCAATCAGTGTGCTGACCTTTGACCTTAAGGGTCCTGACACCATGTTGGCTCCTTGAGACATTGTCTGCATGTTTCAAGAGGCCCACAAACAAGCAAACATTTGAACTATGAACCCGAATTAAAACACCGCATTCTGGCAGCACCGCGATGAGAACGCCGGGGCGAGTGAGAGGAGTGTGTAACGGAGGGGGAGGGGAAGGAGTGGATGGAGGGATGCTGAGGCGGACGAGAAGAAGCGCAATTACTCGGTGCTTGGAGAATAAGAGCGAGTGGACTTGGAAAGCGGGGGGAAAAGAGAGGGACACAAAACAAACGAGGCAGTGTGTGCTGAGCTGGGACTTGAGTCGCCATATGAGACAAATAAAAAGTGAAATAACAATAAAAGTCACAGGGCGCTAACTGTCTTCCTCCTCGTGACCACAGCGCGGACACACGCACACGCACACGCACACACATACACACACACTTATGTATTTCTGACCTTGAGACCTGAGAAAAATGCCTCCCTCTTTAGGACCAGCCTTTCTTTTTTTTTTTTTTTTTGTCCTGTCCAGCTTCTCAGGCAAATCATATAGTTGATGTAGATGCCCATATCGGCTGTTCAGATTAAAGAGAAGTGTAGGATACTTCTCTTGTTGTCTTATTTGAATGTGACTTTATTAAATGTATTTATATTATCATTTGGTGCAGCCGGGCCGGAGCAGGAGGGGATAGAAAGAGGAAAAAAAGGAAGACAGACGGGGAAATTGTGGGGATAAGAGGGGCATTAGACAGAGAGACAAAAACAACAACAACAACAATAGAACAACACCAGCACATACATAATATGTACAAATATGATCGTAAAAGTGATAGCAAATAAGCAGTTAGTGAAATAAATAATATAGTAATGACAATGAGCATTTTTACACTAAAACTGGAGCAATACAAATACCAATAGAAAAAGCGCTATTGATCATGAACAAAACCAATAGTTTACCTCTATTATCAACAATAAAGTTGTTCAAATGCAACGATACGTATACATAATGATAGCTAGAAAGATAATAAAAAAAAAAAAAAATGGAAAAAAAAAAAAAAAAGAAGGAATACCGAAAGATGAAAGGGTAGAGAGAGAGGCAACCTATAATAATATTGTAGATTGTTATAGTAACAATGGTTTAAGCTCTGTCAATATGCCTTGTGTTACCCAGTTTACCCTGGGGCAACATGGTGATATATGTTTGATGAAACATGATTATGTGCATGAGTGTATGTATGTATATGTACTTGTATATGAACAGAATGTGTATATGAATGTTTGTACAGTAAATGTATATGTACAGTATATGTATGTTTGTTTGTACAGTGAATGTATATGTACAGTATATGTATGTTCGTACCGTGAATGTGCGCGTGGATGGACGGACTTGGAGTATGTAGGTATGTACTGTATTTGTGTATGTATATGGGAGCGTAGGTACCAATGTATGGACGTTTGTATGTATGAGTAACGGTGTGTGTTGTGTTAGTATATGTGTGTTTGTATGTACAATATATTTGACCCCTAGTGTGCGTGGGAGCCAGAGTGCGGACCCAGCCGCCCAGAGAACCCAACCCAAACAGCAGGTGTGGCGCCCAGGGAACCAGGGACCACTGCCCCACGCAGCCAGGCCGGCCGGCAGCGGAAACCCCAGAGCCCGGCCCATCGCGCCGCCCGGAAGAGCCGGCAGCAGGCCGCAGACAGACGCGCCCGGCAGAGGACAGGGCACGAGAGAAGCAGCGGACGGCCAGACCCCAAGCCAGTGAGAGAGAACCCCCCACACGGGCAGAAAGACGGGACGCCCCGCCCGGGGGAACCCAGAGACTCCCCGCAGCCGGACGGGAAGACCTCCCCCGCCCCACCAGCACCCGGGCCCCCCCGAGCCCTCCCCCACCCCCTGTGAGCACGGCGCGGCCCACACCAGGCCACCCCACCCGAGCCGGCCGTCACAGGACCACCAAGCGCAGGGCCGCGGGAACCACCCACCCCACCCGCAGGGACCCCAAAGATGGAGATGGAACAATCAGCAACCGCCCTGTCGAAGCCCCCCCGTGAGGGAGGGGCGAAAAGGAAAAAAAAAATTAAAACAAAACAAAACAAAAAAAAATTTAATTATATATATATATATACACGTATATATACATACACATATATACACATATACATATATGTATATATATATATATATATATATACATATATATATACATATATATATATATATGTATATATATATATATATATATATATATATTAGGGGTGGGCAAATTAATGCGTTAATTACGAGTTAATTCATCACTCTATTAACGCCGACAATTATTTTATCGCACATTTGCGTATGTTGTTTACATGCTTTTATTTTGTTAACGCCTTTTCTTAACAAGATGGCGACGCCCGGACGGGCTTCGGCGTGGAGGGGCTCTTGGTAAAGATGGAACATTTGGCAAAAATACCGGACAATTCTGCAAATTTCATGGCTGGCTTACAGCGTGGTCACTCCGGGATCACTTACGACCGCCAGACAATTCTGGATGTGGATAGATCGGGCCGTTTTGGACTGAATGGCGCGTGCTTGCTAGACCGGCTAGCTAGCATGGGAATACTTTGCCGGCTACATCCAGCGGCCTGTGAAGCAGCGGAGTATTTGTGTTGTCTGTCTATTTATGAATAATGCAGACGAGGCGTGTTGGCTGAGTTCTTAACGTTTACTTTCAGAGCGTGCATATCACAACATACAAGATGCCGTCATGGCGACATAACCTATACCGGGCTACCGCGCATGCTCGTCACTCCTGTTGCATGCTGGGTATGGTAGTTCTTTTTTTCCCTGGCTCATAACATCACAATATAGTACCAGGTATATGATGCGTTCAGTTTATTAAAGCACCAAGCAAACAATCCGAAAATTCCCATCATATCAATTCCTAGATATGGTCTTAATTATTTTAAGTGCACTACGCAGAATAAACACAACATTATTAATATTGCTACTACAGATAATTTGATCAAAAATTCCCTAAAACAGCCCACTACCTGTAATATAGGTTTTTTAAACATAAGATACCTGATAAAAAAAATGTTTCTGCTGTTACCTCAGAAATTGCCTGTTCAGATGTTATGATTGTGCCTCAGAGATTTGTATGTAGATTATATTTATTTTCCATAACAAACAGGATAACTTAAATACTCTGGCAGTGGCAATAAGCTTAAATGTTTGTATTTACATTTTTTGAGTTGAATTTCATAAAATATGCTATTTAACTGCTACTGTTTAACAAGGACTGATTTAAATTGTGTTTGCACAACAAATTTTTTTAGTGCTTTTGTTCATGTGGGAGAATATTCCAATAAAGGTGCACTACACACTACTTTTGAATTCATTATTGGGCTTTGTGTATACAATGCAGTTAATCGTGATTAATCGGAGAAATAGTGCGATTAACTTTGATTAAAAATTTTAATCGTTGCCCAGCCCTAATATATATATATATATTAATATATACACATACATACACGTACACATACACATATATACACATACATACACACATATATACATACACATCCATACACATATACACACATAAATACACACACATACATACATATATGTATATATACACATACATACACACACACATACATATATATACACACACACATACATACATATGCATACATACACATACATACACACACACACATATACACATTATATACATACATGCACACACACACATATGCATACACATACATACATATATATATATATATATATATATATATATATATATATATATATATATATATATATATATACCCACATACATACACACATATACACACATATATATACATACATACATACATACATATACACACAAAAAAAGCTCACAGACAGGCTGACTCACAACATCACTACCCCAGCAGCTGGCCGACTCGCAGCAACTCGGAATACCCTGCAGCACACAAGCTACCACAATGGATGAGGGGACTAGACCCAGCCGGCCCCAACCAAGAAGGACACCTGGAAGGGATGGACGGCGGGACCCAGGGGCCCCAGACATGCAGCCCGGATGCAGTAGCCTGAGGACCAGCCTTTCTAGATATATAAAGATGTGTATTTACAACAATAATAATATATACATACTATGCACATATAAAAAGCTTGTTGTGAAAAATGAGTTAAAATTCGACGAGAAACACTTGGAATTTTAGCAGTGTTATAATAAAAGTCAAAATTTTACACAACGCAAGTCAAACTCTTATGAGAAAAACGGAGTATTTGTGCAATATTACAAACCCCCTTTCCATATGAGTTGTGAAATTGTGTTGGATGTAAATATAAACGGAATACAATGATTTGCAAATCATTTTCAACCCATATTCAATTGAATATGCTACAAAGACAACATATTTGATGTTCAAACTTATAAACATTTTTTAATTTTTTTTTGCAAATAATCATTAACTTTAGAATTTGATGCCAGTAACACGTGACAAAGAAGTTGACAAAAGGTGGCAATAAATACTGATAAAGTTGAAGAATGCTCATCAAAAACTTATATTGAACATCCCACAGGTGTGCAGGCTAATTGGGAACAGTTGGGTGCCATGATTGGGTATAAAAGCAGCTTCTATGAAATGCCAAGTAATTCACAAACAAAGATGGGGTGAGGGTCACCACTTTGTAAGCAAATTATCGAACAGTTTTAGAACAACATTTCTCAACGAGCTATTGCAAGGAATTTAGGGATTTTACCATCTACAGTTCGTAAAATCATCAAAAAGTTCAGAGAATCTGGAGAAATCACTGCACGTAAGCGATGATATTACAGACTTTTGAGCCCTCAGGCGGTACTGCATCAAAACTCGTCATCAGTGTGTAATGGATATCACCACGTGGGCTCAGGAACACTTCATAAAACCACAGTCAGTAACTGCAGTTGGTCGCTACATCTGTAAGTGCAAGTTAAAACTCTACTATGCAAAGCCAAACACGTTTATCAACAATATCCTGAAACGCCGCCGGCTTGGCTGGGCCTGAGCTCACCTAAGATGGACTGATGCAAAGTGAAAAGGTGTTCTGTGGTCTGACGAGTCCACATTTCAAATTATATTTGGAAAAAGAGGACGTGGTGTCCTCCAGAACAGAGAGGAAAATAACCATTCGGATTGATTTAGGCGCAAAGTTCAAAAGCCAGCATCTGTGATGGTATGGGGGTGTATTAGTGCCCAAGGCAGGGGTAACTTACACATCTGTGAAGGCAACTTTATCATGGACGCCCCTGCTTATTTCAGCAAGACAAGTGTTACAACAGCATGGCTTTGTAAAAAAAGAGTGCGGGTACTTCCCTGGCCCGCCTGCAGTCCAGACCTGTCTCCCATCGAATATGTGTGGCGCATAAGGAAGCGTAAAACAACTGAAACTCTACATAAAACAAAAATGGGAAAGAATTCCACTTTCAAAGCTTCAACAATTAGTTTCCTCAGTTCCCAAACGTTTATTGAGGGTTGTTAAAAGAAAAGGTGATGTAACACAGTGGTGAACATGCCCTTTCCCACTACTTTGGCATGTGTTGCAGCCATGAAATTCTCAGTTAATT
Source organism: Nerophis ophidion (assembly GCF_033978795.1). Classification (NCBI taxonomy): domain Eukaryota; kingdom Metazoa; phylum Chordata; class Actinopteri; order Syngnathiformes; family Syngnathidae; genus Nerophis; species Nerophis ophidion. The sequence goes on along the minus strand of NC_084621.1, from coordinate 22,289,082 downwards.
ATTATTTGCAAAAAAAAATAAAGTTTATGAATTTGAACATCAAGTATCTTGTCTTTGTAGTGCATTCAATTGAATATGGGTTGAAAATTATTTGCAAATCATTGTATTCCGTTTATATTTACATCAAACACAATTTCCCAACTCAAATGGAAACGGGGTTTGTATGATAATTGTCACAGTTTTACAAGAAAAGCTTAAAAATTTGGAAATTTTATGATAAGAGTCGTAATTTTACTCGACAAAAGTAACCATTTTATGAGAAAATTTTATAATAATAATTTGAATTTTACTTGGCAAAGTTATGACAAAAGTCATTGTTTTACTCCCAAAATGTCACTGTTTTACAACAACAACAAAAATAGCAATATTGTGATAAGTCAAAATTTTTATGACAAATGTCACTTTTTTACATAAAACAGTAACAATTTTATGAGAAAATATTGCAATATTACAGAAACAGAAAGAAATTGTTCCCAATCTTATAAGAAAAAAGTCGACACATTGTGAGAAAAAGACACTTTCAGTTCATTTACTATTTTTTTGGATTTGTAACTGTTTTTTAATCATCATTATTTACTTGAAGTTATTACAGTATGTCTCTACATACATATTTATAAAAACAAATTTTTTTATACATTTTGGCCAAAGGGGGTACATATCAATTTCTTACACACACACTTGTTATTTCATATGTTGACCAGAGGGGAGCACTTTTAAAAGCAACACATAGCCAATGTGAAAAATCCCTCCTTTTTGGGACCACCCTCATTTTGATAGATGTCACCACCAGGGGTGCAAATGAGACATTCTCTATTAGATGCAATGGTTTTCAGTATTGGGACCATGATTTCATCACCGGTCCTTATATGGAAAGCAATTTTACTTGATGTCTCAAGAAAGGTAGAAATACAAGAACACACACACACGCACGCACACACACACACACACACACACACACACACACACACACACACACACACACACACACACACACACACACACACACACACACACAGTTATGTACTTCTGTCCTTCTTGAGACCTGAGAAAAATGCCTCCCTCTTTAGTACCAGCCTTTCTAGATATATATACGTGTATTTACAACAATACTTATATATACATACTATGTAAATATAAAAATAGCTTCTTGTGAAAAATGAGTTGAAATTTCACAAGAAACACTTCAAATTTTGGCAGTTACAATAAAAGTCAAAATTTTACTCAACGCAAGTCAAAATCTTACGAGAAAAACGGAACATCTGTGCAATATTGCGATAATCGTCTCAGTTTTACAAGAAAAGCTTAAAAATTTGGCAATTTTATGATAAGAGTCGTAATTTTACTTGACAAAAATCACCATTTTATGAGAAAGCGTTATAATAATAATCTGAATTTCATCCTTTTACTCAAAAGATTTCCCTATTTTACAAGAACAACAAAAAAATTGGCAATATTGCGATAAAAGTCCGATTTTTTTTTATGACAAATGTCACCATTTTGCATAAAACAGTAACAATTTTATGACAAAATATTGCAATATTACTGAAGCAGAAAGAATATGAGAAATTGTTCCCAATTTCTAAAGACTAACTAAAGACTTTTAGTTAATTTTTTTTTAGAATGTTTTGTTTGTAATTGGTTTTTAATCTTCTTTTTTTTTTTTACTTCAAGTTATTACAGTACGTCTCTACATACATTTTTATTTTATTGGTTTAATTAATTTTGGCCAAAAGGGGCGCATTCATATTTTTTAAACACACTTGTTACATGGCCTTTCCTTTTAAAAACACTCAGTAAAGGTTTGGGAACTGAGGAGACACATTTTTGAAGCTTTTCAGGTGGAATTATTTCCCATTCTTGCTTCATGTACAGCTTAAGTTGTTAAACAGTCCGGGGTCTCCGTTGTTCTATTCCACACATTTTCAATGGGAGACAGATCTAGACTACAGGCAGGCCAGTCTAGTACCCGCACTCTTGTACTATGAAACCATGCTGTTGTAATGCTTGGCTCGGCATTGTCTTGCTGAAATAAGCAGGCGCGTCCATGATAACGTTGCTTGGATGGCGACATATGTTGCTCCAAAACCTGTGTGTACCTTTCAGCATTAGTGGTGCCTTCACAGATGTGTAAGTTACCCATGCCTTGGGCACTAAAACACCCCCATACCATCACAGATGCTGGCTTTTCCACTTTGCGTCGAAAACAATCCGGATGGTTCTTTTCCTCTTTGGTCCAGAGGACACGGCGTCCACACTTTCTAAAAACAATTTGAAATGTGGACTCGTCAGACCACAGAACACTTATCCACTTTGCATCAGTACATCTTAGATAATGGCGGCGTTTCTGGGTTTTGTTGATGAATTGCTTTGGCTTTACATAGGAGAGTTTTAACTTGCAATTACAGATGTAGCGACCAACTGTAGTTACTGACAGTGGTTTACTGACGTGTTCCTGAGCCCATGTTGTGATATCCTTTACACACTGATGTCGCTTTTTGACGCAGTACCGCCTGAGGAATCGAAAGTGACGGGCTTACCCGCCTAATTACAGTGATTTCTCCAGATTCTCTGAACCTTTTGATGATATTAAGGACCGTAGATGCTAAAATCCATAAATTCCTTGCAATGGATGGTTGAGAAATGTTATTCCTAAACAATTTGCTCAGGCATTTGTTGACAAAGTGGTGACCCACGCCCCGTCCTTGTTTATGAACGACTGAGCATGTCATGGAAGCTGCACCCAATCATGGCCCCCCACTTGTTCCCAATTAGCCTGTTCACCTGTGTGATGTTCCAAATAAGTGTTTGATGAGCATTCCTCAACTTTCTCAGTCTTTTTTGCCACTTGTGCCAGGTTCTATGAAACATGTTGCAGGCATCAAATTCCCAATAAGACATTTGCAAAAAATAACAACGCTTTTAAGGCTTGAACATTAAATATTTTGTCTTCGCAGTCTATTCAATTGAATATAAGTTGAAAAGGATTTGCATATCATTGTATTCTGTTTTTATTTACCATTTACACAACGTGACAATTTCACTGGTTTTGGGTTTTGTATAAAAAGTGCCCTTATCGCGGTGGTATTAAAACCTTTTAACAGACACGAGCGGATGGTTCGGCGTGCAGTGTAGGGAATAGCGTGGCGGAAGTTGCTGGGAAACGAATCAATACAAAACATGTGTTGTGTGTACTCACACATACACAACACACATGTTTCAGTAATGAATATGGAAAGCAAATGTCTTGCTGGAGGGGAGAGAGGGCGGAGCAGGTTGTGCTAGGGCAGATTGTGCGTTACTAGCAGGTGCACACATTGCTGCACGGATACGTCGTAAATCAGCAGGCAGCAGCGGTCAGTTTGAGGCAGCGCGCCGAATGAACGGGTCGAGAAGGTTGCAGCACCGTTATGGAAATCACAGAAGCTTTGTGATGCTGCTCTCAGACCTTCTCAGAATATTACCATCTGTTCTGTTCAGGAGACGTATGATAGATAGTAGGGAAGAGTGCTGAGATTAATTGATTAAGACCCGAATCTGGTATTTTTTCGGCACCGACCGAATCCCGCCAATCTACGCAAAAACCAACAACGCTATGTTTCGGTACCTGGGGTGCAAGTGTCGTCACGTCCGGTTGCCGAACGACTCCCTGAGAGCGAACTCGGCCAAAATAAAACTAAGTAATGTTGCAATTTCCAATGCCGACAAATTAACTGACTCAAAAACACAATTAATGCTCCACTTTTCTAAAAATGCGCGAGCTCGATGCTAATATTATCACACCTGGGTGAAGTCTTGTTTGGTTTTTGTCTGGTTTCAGGTTTCCTGTCCAGCTTCTCAGGCAAATCAGATAGTTGATATAGATGCCCATATCATTGTTCAAATGTACTTTTTACAAAAGAGAAGTGTAGGATACTTCGCTTGTTCCCTTATTTGAATTGGACTTTTCATCCATCCATTTTTCTACCGCTTGTCCCTTTTGGGTTCACTGGAGCCTATCTCAGCTGCATGTGGGCGGAAGGCGGTGTACACCCTGGACAAGTCACCACCTCATCGCAGGGCCAACACAGATAGACAGACAACATTCACACTCACATTCACACTAGAGCCCATTTAGTGTTGCCAATCAACCTATCCCCAGGTGCATGTCTTTGGAGGTGGGAGGGGCCTATCCCCAGGTGCATGTCTTTGAAGGTGGGAGGGGCCTATCCCCAGGTGCATGTCTTTGGAGGTGGGAGGGGCCTATCCCCAGGTGCATGTCTTTGGAGGTGGGAGGAAGCCGGAGTACCCGGAGGGAACCCACACAGTCACGGGGAGAACATGCAAACTCCACACAAAAAGATCCTGAGCTTTGGATGGAACTCAGGACCTTCGTATTGTGAGGCAGATACACTAACCCATCATTCTCCGTGCTACCCAATTAATTTAAAAAAAATAGTTTTTGTTTTTTTAAATCGATTAAGACTCGTTACATACAAAATAACAATTAACAAAAAAAAAATCTGATTATTTTTATTATTTTACACCCTGACTGCAAATGAGATATAACAACTGGACAATAGTTGCCATAATCGGTTATTAAAGACACACATACACACACAAACAAAAGTACCAAAAATTCCCACATAGGGGACGGCTAGGCGAGGTTGGGAGAGTGGCCGTGCCAGCAACCTGAGGGTTCCTGGTTCAATCCCCACTTTCTACCAACCTCGTCACCTCCGTTGTGTCTTTGAGCTAGACACTTCACCCTTGCTCCTGATGGGTCGTGGTTAGGGCCTTGCATGGCAGCTCCTGCCATCAGTGTGTGAATATGTGTGTGAATGGGTGAATAGTGTCAAAGCGCTTTGAGTACCTTGAAGGTAGAAAAGCGCTATACAAGTATAATCCATTTACCATAAGCCATTTACATATTGGGAATCGGCACCGTATCGGTTCAAATGTGAACGGTAGCCGTCCCGAGTTGAGCGTGTGTATGATGGAGAAGATACACAACAAGGAAGAAGGTGTGGTGCTAGCATGAAGAAGGACTGAGGGACCATTTTAACATGTTTACGCACTAATCCATCTTCCATCATGCTTCCCAATTAGTTTAATGTTAAAAATCGATTTTTTTCTTTTTTCTTTTTTTTAATTGATTAAGAATTGTGACATATAAAATTGCAATTAATTAAAAAAAACAACTTTTTTTTTTACATGCTGACTACAAATGAGATAACAACTGGACATTAGTCACTATAATCGGTTATTAAACACACACAAAACATTTTTAAAAATTCCCACGCATTGGTAATCGGCACCGTATCGGTTCAAATGTGAACGATAGCCATCCCGAGTAGAGCGTGTGTATGATGGAGAAGATACACAATAAGGAAAGATGTGTGGTGCTAGCATGAAGGACTGAGGGACCATTTTAACATGTTTACGCATTAACCCATCTTCCACCGTGCTGCCCATTTATTTAATAAAAACATCTTTTTTTTTTTTTTATTAATCAAGAATTGTGACATATAAAATTGCAATTCATTCGAAAAATATTTTCTTTTCTTTTTTACACACTGACTGCAAATGAGATAACAACTGGACAGTAGTTGCCATAATCGGTTATTAAACACACACAAAATGTTTAAAAATTCCCACGTATTTAAGGAAACGGCACCGTATCGGTTCGAATGTGAACGGTAGCAATTCCAAGTTGAGCAGGTGTATGATGGAGAAGACACACAATAAGGAATGATGTGTGGTGCTAACATGAAGAAGGACTTAGGGCCCATTTTAACATGTTTACGCACTAACCCATCTTCCACCGAGCTGCCCAATTATTTTAATTTAAAAAATCTTTTTTTTTTTTTTATCGATTAAGAATGTGACATACAAAATTGCAATTAATTCGAAAAATATTTTCCTTTTTTTTTCCACGCTGACTGCAAATGAGATATAACAACTGGACAGTAGTTGCCATAATCGGTTATTAAACACACACACACACACACACACACACACACACACACACACACACACACACACACACACACACACACACACACACACACACACAAAAGTACCAAAAATTCCCACATATTGGGAATCGGCACCGTATCGGTTCAAATGTGAACGGTAGCCATCCCGAGAAGAGCGTGTGTATGATAGAGAAGATACACAATAAGGAAAGAGGTGTGGTGCGTGAAGAAGGACTGAGGGACCATTTTAACATGTTTACGCTCTAACCCATCTTCCGCACTAACCTTATATCGTGCTTCCAAATTATTTAAATTTAAAAAATCGATTTTTATTTTTTTAATGAGTTTTTTTTTAATCGATTAAGAATTGTGACATGTAAAATTGCAATTAGTTCGAAAAAAATATATATATTTTTTACACGCTGACTGCAAATGAGATAACAACTGGACAGGAGCCGCTATAATCGGTTATTAAACACACACACAACATTTTTAAAAATTCCCACGTATTGGTAATCGGCACCGTATCGGTTCGAATGTGAACGATAGCCATCCCGAGTAGAGCGTGTGTATGATGGAGAAGATACACAATAAGGAGAGATGTGTGGTGCTAACATGAAGGTGCACTGAGGGACCATTTTAACATGTTTACGCACTAACCCATCTTCCACCGTGCTGCCCAATTATTTTAATAAAAAAATTTAAATCGATTTTTTTTAATCGATTAAGAATTCCATCCATTTTATACCGCTTATTCCCTTTTGAGGTCGCGGGGGGCGCTGGCGCCTATCTCATCTACAATCGGGCGGAAGGCGGTGTACACCCTGGACAAGTCGCCACCTCATTGCAAGGCCAACACAGATAGACAACATTCACACTCACATTCACACACTAGGGCCAATTTAGTGTTGCCAATCAACCTATCCCCAGGTGCATGTCTTTGGAAGTGGGAGGAAGCCGGAGTACCCGGAGAGAACCCACGCATTCACGGGGAGAACATGCAAACTCCACACAGAAAGATCCGAATTGTGACATAAAATTGCAATTAATTCAAAAAATGTTTTCTTTTCTTTTTTTAACACGCTGACTGCAAATGAGATAACAACTGGACAGTAGTTGCCATAATCGGTTATTAAACACACACACACAGACTGACCCATAGGTTGAAGGACAAACTGGTCCTGGGTGACAGCAAGCGGAGGCTGAACTGCTACGGTTAGCTTGGAGGAGGACAACACGCCGATGGCCTTCACCTTCACCTGGACACCAGCAGGAAGAGGAGGAGGAGGCGGGAGAAGATGAGGAGATGCAATCAAACAAAGGAGGAGAGAAAAAGAGGGGCGCTCACCTTGACTGTCACTGACGGGACAGGCAGGCCATCCATGTCTTGGATCAACGCTCGCTGCAGAACAAGACAAAACAATCAGTGTGTGTGTGTGTGTGTGTGTGTGTGTGTGTGTGTGTGTGTGTGTGTGTGTGTGTGTGTGTGTGTGTGCGTGCGTACCGATGGGCTGTCCATCCTTGAAGACACGGATGCTGACACTGTCAGGGCCTCTTCACTTTCATCTTTACGCAGGATGTCTGGGAAAGTTACAAGTGAGCTTCGTCAATGTCATCATGCTAATTACTGGCGGTGTAACGATGTCCTGTCTCTGCTGGGAGAGGAGCAGGTAAATATTCGGATAAAATGTTAGTTACTCTACTTTTAATGGACACTTCTTGAATGTTGAAAATGAGATGTAGCAAATGTTTTTTCCTCTTGCTAAAGTATTTATTTGAATAAGTTGTGAATGCATTGGCCATTCATTGTTGTTGACTTGCTTAGTTGTACCCATTAGGGATGTCGGATAGTATAGGACTGCCGACATTATCGGTCGATAAATGCTTTAAAATGAAATATTGGAAATTATCGGTTTCAAAAAGTAAAATGTATGACTTTTTAAAACGCCGCTGTACGGGGTGGTACACGGACATAGGGAGAAGTACAGAGCAGTTGCGTCTCCCAGTCATACTTGTCAACACTCACGATTTTCCTGGGAGACTCCCGAAAATCTCCCAGGTCAACCATTCTCCCGATTTCCACCTAGACAACAATATTGGGGGCGTGCCTTAAAGGCACTGCATTTGCATGCCGGCCCAATCAGATAATATCTACGGCTTTTCACACACACAAGTGAATGCAATGCATACTTGGTCAACAGCCATACAGGTCACACTGAGGGTGGCCGTATAAACAACTTTAACACTGTTACAAATATGCGCCACACTGTGAACCCACACCAAACAGGAATGACAAACACATTTCGGGAGAACATCCGCACCGTAACACAACAGAATACCCAGAACCCCTTGCAGCACTAACTCTTCCGGGACGCTACAATATACACCCCCAGCTACCCCCTACCCAAAACCCGCCCACCTCAACCTCCTCATGCTCTCTCAGGGAGAGCATGTCCCAAATTCCAAGTCGCTGTTTTGAGGCATGTTAACAAAAATAATGCACTTTGTGACTTCAATAATAAATATTGCAGTGCCATGTTGGCACTTTTTTGCCATAACTTGAGTTGATTTATTTAGGAAAACATTGTTACATTGTTTAATGCATCCAGCGGGGCATCACAACAAAATTAGACATAATAATGTGTTGATTCCAGGACTGTTGAATTGATATCGGAATCGGTAATTAAGAGTTGGACAATATCGGAATATCGGATATCGGCAAAAAAGCCATTATCGGACATCTCTAGTACCCATAATTCATTCATACATAATTCCCTCATGAGAAATAAGATGAATATAGGATCCACAGGATCCACTATTGATCTCACGGTCACAATAATGATTTTTTGTCTTGATAAATAGTGAATCAATTTCAACTCACTAAATCGTATAGTACTTACTAAACTAATATTGTTCCTGAATCGTGTGGGCTACCTTCAATTTTGATTAGAATCTAAACACCCCTACTGATAACCTACGCTGGAGGGTCGCCTCATTAGGTACACAATCTGAACGCTGGCGGCCCCCGTGTCCTACCCTGAGTCCTGCTGGCCTCGCGGATGAACTTGTGCAGCCTCTTCATCTCGGCATCCGCCTGCTCGTAGTCCACCTCTCTGGAGTCCACTTTAGGTGTGGAGAAGAAGGAGGGGTCGGTGCCCATATAGGAGCAGAGGAGGTGACCGTCCCAACTCAGGCTGACCAGGGCGCCCTTCAGCTCCCTGACAACACGGCCAGAGCACCAATTAGCCAATGAAACGGGATTGTCAAATTAATGAAGCAATCAAGCTCTGGGGTCTTGTGTCGGTGCAAACTGCTTTAGGGACGTCAAAAGTTCTGTCAAGGTTCCTGACAGGAACAGAGAGAAGCAGGAAATGCTGAGTGATGCAATAATGTGTTTTAACAGCGTGAGTGTGCGCTAACTGGTTGCAGATGTGTTGTACTTCCAGCCCAGTGAGGCGGTAACACACACACACACTTACACACACACGCATACGCACCCACACACGCACGCACACACACATTTTTGTATTTCTGACTTTTTTGGGACCTGAGAAAAATGCCTCCCTCTTTAGGACCAGCCTTTCTAGATGTATAAAGATGTGCATTTACAACATTAATAATATATACACACTATGCATATAAAAAAAAATTGGGAAAAATGTGTTGGAATTTCACAAAAAACAAATTCACAATTTCACAAGAATAACTTGGAATTTTCAGAATCAGAAACAGAATCAGAAATACTTTATTAATCCCTGAGGGGAAATTTAAATGTTCAGCACAATCCCATTCAATATCAAACATTTTGGCATTATTATAATAAAAGTCGTCATTTTACTCAGTACAAGTCAACATTTTACAAGAGAAACTGAACTTTTGAGCAATATTATGATAAAAGTTGGAATTGTACTCAATAACAGTCACAATTTTATAAGAAAAAAAAAAGCTTAACATTTTGGCAATTTTATGAAAAGAGGCTTAATTTTACTCGACAAAAGTCACAATTTTATAAGAAAAGTTTGAAATTTTGGCAATGTTATAATCCATCAATCCATTTTTTACCGCTTATTCCTTTTGGGATTGCGGGGGGCGCTGGTGCCTATCTCAGCTACAATCGGGCGGAAGGCATGTACACCCTGGACAAGTCGCCACCTCATCGCTGGGCCAACACAGATAGACAGACAACATTCACACTCAAATTTACACACTAGGGCCAATTTAGTGTTGCCAATCAACCTATCCCCAGGTGCATGTCTTTGGAAGTGGGAGGAAGCCGGAGTACCCGGAGGGAACCCACGCAGTCACGGGGAGAACATGCAAACTTCACACAGAAAGATCCCGAGCCCGGAATTTGAACCCTGACTACTCAGGAATTTCATATTGTGAGCCAGACGCACTAACCCCTTTGCCACAGTGAAGCCACAATGTTATAATAATATTCAGAATTTGACGTGCCAAAAAGATGACAAAAGTAAAAATTTTACAACAAATTTACTATTTTACAGAAACAACAAAATAATTGGCAATATTGTGATAAAAGTCTGAATTTTATATGACAAAGGTCACCATTTTGCATTAAAAAGTAATATTTTGACATAAAAAAGTTATAATTTTAAGAGAAAATATTGCAATATCACAGAAACAACATGAGAATTTGTTCACGATTTTATAAGAAAAAAGTCGACACATTGTGACAAAAAGACTTCTTTTGGTTCATTTATTTTTGGGGGAGTTTTTTGTTTGTAATTATTTTTTAATCTTCATTATTTACTTAAAGTTATTAAAGTATGTCTCTATGTACATATTTATTTATTTATATATTTCTGGCCTTAGGTGGTGCATTTCAATTTCTTACACACACTTGTTATTTCATATGTTGGCCAGAGGGGGAGCACTTCAAATTTTTACACACACTTGTTATTTCCTATGTTGACCAGAGGGGGAGCACTTTTAAAAGCGACACACAGTCAATGTGAAAAACCCCTCCTTTTTGGGACCACCCTCATTTTGATAGATGTCACCACCAGGGGTGCAAATAGATGGATAGATAGATAGATAGATAGTACTTTATTGATTCCTTCAGGAGAGTTCCTTCAGGAAAATTAAAATGAGACATTCTCTATTAGATGCAATGGTTTTCAGTATTGGGACAATGATTTATGTCCTAACTTGTTCACACCTCCTCATATGGAAGCTACTTTTCCTTCTTGATTTCTCAAGAAGGGTAGAAATACAAGACCGCGCACACACACACACACAATAACACACACACACACACACACACACACACACGGACACACACACACACGCACACACACACACACACACACACACACAGACACAATCTTGTATTTTTGACCTTCTTGAGACCTGAGAAAAATGCCTCCCTCTTTAGGACCAGCCTTTCTAGATGTATAAAGATGTGTATTTACAACATTAATAGTATATACATACTATTTAAATATTAAATATACACACTATTTAAATATTAAATAAAGCTCGTTGTAAAAAATGAGTTGGAATTTAACAAGAAAAATTTCACAATTTCACAAGAAAAAACTTGGAATTTTCAGAATCAGAATTAGAAATACTTTATTAATCCCTGAGGGGGAATTAAAATTTTCAGCACAATCCCATTCAAGATCAAACATTTTAGCAGTATTATAATAAAAGTCGTCATTTTACTCCAGGCAAGTCAAAATTTTAAAAGAAAAACTAAACATTTGAGCAATGTTATGAAAAAAGTTGGAATTTTACACAATAACAGTCACAATTTCACAAGAAAAGCTTAAAATGTTGGCAATTTTATGGACAGTGTCGTAATTTAACTCAATAAAAGTTACAATTTTATAAGAGAACTTAAAAATATTGGCAGTATTATAATAATAATCAGAATTTTACTTGGCAACAAAATGACAAAAGTCATTATTTTAATCAAAAAATGTCACTATTTTACAAGAACAACAAAAAAATTGGTAATATTGAGATAAGTCAGAATGTTATATGACAAATGTTACCATTTTGCATAAAAAAGTCATAATTTGACATAAAAAAGTCATAATTCTACGAGAAAATATTGCAATATTACAGAAAAAGAAAGAATATGACAATTTTTTTGAAACGGCTTTGTGGAATATTGTTGCCGAGTTCGATCTTCCAGGGATGCATCTACAATGAACACAGCGTAAGGTAAGATATAATAAATTTATTAAAGTAACAAAAAGAGCTAAGGAACAAAAATACTGGAGCTGAGCACAAAGGCAAATAAAAGCACTAGCGTCGAAAGCTAGGAAGCCAAATAGCTAAACTAAACTTGGCACGTAGGCACAAAAAGGTAAACAACACAATTAGCATGAGAGCTAAGAAAAAGGAAATAGTATAGCATGAAAGCTAGCGAGAATATACCTATGAGTAGTCATCTCTGTTGCACGTAGGCAAATTAGGAACCCAGGCTGAACTAACAAAAGGGGCGAGCTTAAATAAGGAAGGTGATTAGTACAACAGGTGTGCAGGGACCGTGAGTAGCAGGTGAAAACTATCTGAAACCATGGTGACAGACTAAACAGAAACTAAGGAGGTCGAACTAAACGTGATACAGAAAAGGAACAATAAACAAGAATTATGTAAAGATCCGAGTAGCGGATCGCAATATTTTTCCCGATTTTATAAAAAAAAGTCGACACATTGTGAGAAAGACTTCTTTTAGTTAATTTATTTTTCGGGTAATTTTTTGTTTTGTAATTATTTTTTAATCTTCGTTATTTACTTCAAGTTATTAAAGTATGTCTCCATATACATACTTATTTAATTTTTTCAAATTAATTTTTGGCCTAAGGTGGTGCATTTTAATTTCTTACACACACTTGTTATTTCATATGTTGACCAGAGGGGGAGCACTTTTAAAAGCGACACACAGTCAATGTGAAAAATCCCTCCTTTTTGGGACCACCCTCATTTTGATAGATGTCACCACCAGGGGTGCAAATGAGACATTCTCTATTAGATGCAATGGTTTTCAGTATTGGGACCATGATTTATGTCCTAACTTGTTCACACCTCCTCATATGGAAGCTACTTTTCCTTGTTAATGTCTCAAGAAGGGTAGAAACACAAGAACACACACACACACACACACACACACACGCGGGAGGGAGTCCAAATGAAGGCTCCACACCTGCACAGGAGGGAGTCACGGGCATTAAACGTTCACTTTAACTGCTGCGGAAACGCACTCACACACACGGCCGACTGTGACGGAAACACACTATCACACTCAAAACAAAGCTCGCACACACACACACACACACACACACACACACACACACACACACACACACACACACACACACACACACACACACAGGGGCGCTCCCTCCCGCCCACTAGTGTTGATGTTGAAGGCGAGCAAGCAGACAGGAACAAGGGACCGGGCCCACGTGCCAGGCTAATCTGAGACCCCGGGAGGTGACGCGCCCGTTTCCGCGTGCGACGCGCGCTGTACTCACGGGAAGTTGGCCACGCGCAGCGCCACCGGCACGAAGGCCAGCTGGGCGGCCCACTTGAGAGTCACGTCCTGGTAAACCAGCAGCATGTTGGTGTGGTTGCCCAGCAGCAGGTTGGTGGTGCCGTCCGTCACTAAGCAGGAACAAAACAAAAGGACTCGTTGATTGACGATCATTAAACTGCTGTTTATTTTAGGCAGGGGGAAAGAAATCACAGGTGATAAACAAAAAGGTCATTTTGTGTATGACGTGTGGCCGGAGGACAAGGTGTTAACTTTGGAGCCACGTGACCAGAGGTGCCTCGTGCTAAAAAGTAAACTTACATTTTAGGAGTGGACAAATAAAACAAAACAGTTTACTTCCAAATCGCGATTCCTATTCATACCAATTGTACATCCATTCATCATTTTTAATCATCAGTCCTACTTAAAGGGGAACTGCACTTTTGGGGGAATTTTGCCAATCATTTACAATCCTGATGTTTTTTATGCATTACAACTTGTATTATAGACCAAGTTGGCTACAATGCAGCTAATAGGAGTATTCTGCCCATAAAGCCCTCTAAACATTAGAGGACATCACCACTGCTGACCTGACTCCGCTCGAGATGGTCTCCTGCTGGCCCCACTATGGACTGGACTCTCACTATTATGTTAGATCCACTATGGACTGAACTCTCACTATTATGTTAGATCCACTATGGACTGGACTCTCACTATTATGTTAGATTAACTATGGACTGGACTATCACTATTATATTAGATCCACTATGGACTGGACTCTCACACTATTATGTTAGCTCCACTATAGACTGGGCTCTCACACTATAATGCTAGATGCACTATGGACTTGACTCTCACACTATTATGTTAGCTCCACTATGGACTAGACTCACACTATTATGTTAGCTCCACTATGGATTTGACTCTCACTATTATGTTAGATCCACTATGGACTGGACTCTCACTTTTATGTTGGATCCACTATGGACTGGACTTTCACACTATTATGTTAGCTCCACTATAGACTGGACTCTCACACTATAATGCTAGATCCACTATGGACTTGACTCTCACACTATTATGTTAGATCCACTATGGACTAGACTCACACAATTATATTAGATTTACTATGGACTAGACTCTCACTATTATGTTAGATCCACGATGGACTGGACTCTCACACTATTATCTTAGGTCTACTATGGACTGGACTCTAACTACTATGTTAGATCCACTGTGGACTGGACTCTCATTATTATGTTAGATCCACTATGAACTGGACTCTCACACTATTATGTTAGATCCACTACGGACTGTACTATCACACTATTATGTTAGATCCACTATGGACTGGACTCTCACTATTATGTTAGATCCATTATGGACTGGACTTTCACTATTATGTTAGCTCCACTATGGACTGGACTCTCACTATTATGTTAGATCCACTATGGACTGGACTGTCACTATTATGTTAGATCCACTATGGACTGGACTCTCACTATTATGTTAGATCCACAATGGACTGGACTCTCACTATTATGTAAAGCTCCACTATGGACTGGAATCTCACTATTATGTTAGATCCACTATGGACTGGACTCTCACTATTATGTTAGATCCACTATGGACTGGACTCTCACTATTATGTTAGCTCCACTATGGACTGGACTCTCACTATTATGTTAGATCCAATATGGACTGGACTCTCACTATTATGTTAGATCCACTATGGACTGGACTCTCACTATTATGTTAGATCCACAATGGACTGGACTCTCACTATTATGTTAAGCTCCACTATGGACTGGACTCTCACTATTATGTTAGATCCACTATGGACTGGACTCTCACTATTATGTTGGATCCACTATGGACTGGACTCTCACTATTATGTTAGATCCACTATGGACTGGACTCTCACTATTATGTTAGATCCACTATGGACTGTATGACTCGGCTGGGGTTTGAACTCACAACCTACCTATCTCAGGGCAGACACTCTAACCACAGGGCCACTGAGTAGGTCCCCTATAAGAAAATATATAATTGACTATTTTCTATTTCCACTTCAGCCATATAACTTTAAAGTAAGGATAGTCTTACTCAAATGCAATGTTTGGCTCCTCTACCCACCTGCACATGACCACAGTTCCTCTCTGCTCATGTTGTTAATGCACGGTTTGCTTCTACCACCCAAACTGTGTTTAGTACCCACAGAACTCCCGGAACATTTAAGTTAGGCTAACTTTGCATGGGCACAAATGAGAAACGTGCACAAAAAAAGGCAGAGATGACATCACTTGGCATGGCTGACATATAGCTGAGTTACATATACACCTTCTGCTGCGGTCCACGCCGAGCATCAGGCGCTATAAATACGAGACGTCCGGCCCATCCCACCAACGGTGCAGCCACCGCCGAGTTTGACGTGAGGTGACGGCCACACGCAGCGCTGGGGGGTTGAAAGATGGCGGTCAGCAGGGGGTCTTAATGACAGAGTGTGTGTTGCTCGCTCGCCAAAACAAACACACACCCTCAATATTATTTACATCATAATTATACCAATAACTCAGAATGCCAAGGTTTTTACTCCCAACAGTGGAGGGTCATTCCACCCAAAATGTGCCATTTCCCTAGAATACAGTTAAAATATTAAATGTAATACTTGGAAATAAAAAGGATAAATCACTTTCTGTAGAGACTAGTGTGAATGCTCCAATTCTGAAGCTGAACTGAAATGATGGAATGAAGAATAAATGCAAGAATAGTTTGAATGTTGAAATGGTTTGAATTTGAAATAAATGATAAATGATAAATGGGTTGTACTTGTATAGCGCTTTTCTACCTTCAAGGTACTCAAAGCGCTTTGACACTACTTCCACATTTACCCATTCACACACTGATGGAGGGAGCTGCCATGCAAGGCGCTAACCAGCACCCAGCAGGAGCAAGGGTGAAGTGTCTTGCTCAGGACACAACGGACTTGACGAGGTTGGTACTAGGTGGGGATTGAACCAGGGACCCTCGGCTTGCGCACGGCCACTCTCCCCACTGCGCCACGCCGTCCCCAAAACATTGTCAACATTATTTTGAGAGCAAATTATCAATGATGTACTAATACATAATAATATTGCAATAATATTGATGTAATTATACATAGTAGTTACACCGTTTCAAATGCAATAAACTATCTTTACTTGTATATTTTATCATTATAAATGGAATGTTAGCTTTTAAATATCCAAGTAAAATTTTAAAACAAAAAATAATAAATATTCTCTGTCAGAAACAAAAGAGTTTATGTCTTTGTTAAGGGTTTAGGAGGAGGGGGTGGAGTACCTTACAATATACACAACCAAAACAATAAATAAAATGGCTAAATAAAGTTATTGCGACCATCCGGTTAACCATTATGGTTTAAGTTAACTTTATACATGTTACATAGATGGGTGAAAATGTGACTGTAATTTGATCAAATTTGGATAGATTTATTTCAGGAGCGAAACACTAATTAAAAGGGTCAAACCTGTATTTGCATGTGTGCTACTTTTTTTTAATTTCACTATACCTACAACGTATTTTTAGTCGCAAATAGACTAAATTGCTCACACTGTACAGCTCGGCACTCACACACACAAATATGTATATGTTTTCTTTATTTAGGACAAAGCTTTGTATCGTTATTATTAGCTGTTTGTCAACATTTTGACTTGTTCTTATTGTGTTTCTTGCTGTTTTTCCATTTCTTTTATTCTTTAATTTACCGAGGGCTAATTACAAATGAGTCACGGGCCACAGATGGCCCCTGTGCCGCACTGTGGGCATCACTGCTGTAGAAGCCAACTGTTTATGGCCAATATAATCTTAGTACTGTAGTGTATTTGTTCTTCCTATGGTCACATGTGTCACAGGGTTGTCTTACGTCAGCGCCGGAAACAGTAAAATCAGTTGTTCACCTGGCGGGTTTTTTCTGTGTGATAAAAGAGGGGATAAACGGAAGTCCTTTAACTGTCGCCTTGTTTTATAATATACTACTGTCTTAGCTCAAGTCAATATTTGGTTTTGTATGCACAATAAATCAGCACAAAATCCATACTTTGCAGCAATGTTGACAAGCTCAATTATTTGGCTGGTTTGTTCCTGTTGCAGGCGAGCGATGACGGTCGTGGTTGAGGAAAGAGTTTTTTGATGTTGGATGCTCGAAAATGTCCGATGCATTGCAATGACCAGCCTTAAAGGGGAACTGTACTTTTTTGGGAATTTTGACTATTGTTCACAATCATTATAAGAGACAAGAATAGAGAGTCTTCGAGTCACCGTTGTAGCCTTCAAAGTCCTCTAAAACAACTTCAAAACCCTCCAGCAACGTTTTGTCTACACTAGGGGTGTAACGGTAGACAAACATTTCGGTTCGGTACGTACGTCGGGTTAGAGGTCACGGTTCGGTTCATTTTTGGTACAGTAAGAAAACAACAAAATATATATTTTTTGGTTATTTATCTACCAAATTTGTAAACAATGGCATAGCATACATATACACACCGGGTCCATTGCCAGGGTTGATGTGGTCAACATATATAAAATAAAAACTAAATAAGATAAGGCTCTGAATGGTTTCTTAACAAAACCTTTCTACATATAAAGTGCTTTTTCTGATTGATTGAGACTTTTATTAGTTGATTGCACAGTACAGTACATACTCCGTACAACTGACCACTAAATAGTAAAACCCCAATAAGTTTTTCAACTTGTTTAAGTCGGGGTCCACGTTAATAAACATTAAACTGCCTCAGGTTGTTGCTCTGATTAAATAAAATGACAAAACTTTTCTTCTACATATACAAAGTGCGACATTAAACAGTCTCAGCCTCATATTAACTTTTCTTTTTCCCCCCAGTCTGGCTAACTTGGCAGTAAGAGGATTTATGGGCTCATTGTTCTTCCACCATAGAAGTGGGTCAAAATCTGGTTTGTAATGCAATATGGACTTAAATCTGCTGCAATAAAAACATTTGTTATTGCTTTAGCCCTGCCTGACTCGCCGAGAAGAGGCTGCTTGAATGCGGTGTCGACGCTTCAAATGGGTTAGCATGTGTTATGAGAGTAGTGTATGTGTGTGTGTGTGGCCCTTTAATATGTGACAGCATGTGAGATGAATGAGTGGGCGAGCGAGGTGAGGGAGCGGTAGCATGAGTGCGGGGAGTGGCTAGTGTTTTGTTGGATTGGCTGTGCGCAAGACATCAATAAAGCCACAATTTGCAACTAATCGCAAGACTCTTCATTTACCCTTGGGTCCGGAGCTGTGGAGACCCACTGCCGGGTAGAGTGAAGCGTGTTGCCCCCGAGAATACATCAGCCGTGGAGGAGTGTCTCCCCTGCACTCCATGACTACGGTCTGGGAGCCGGAAGCAGAAAAGGTGCAACACGTTTGACGTGTTGTCAGAAGCAGCTGCTGAACAATGTCGGCAAACCTCAGTCCTCCATTGTTGTATCGCGCAGCCAAAGTGTTCCCAAACGGGAGATCTTAACGACGCAGGAGGGTCTTCAAGCTCTGGCTTTTACACGTTGTCCGAGCCCGGTCACTGCTAGCATGTGTACTCGTTCGGTACACCTCCGAACCGAACCGAAACACCCATATCGAAACGGTTCATTACAAATACACGTACCGTTACATCCCTAGTATACAAAGTGCAAGTCTATACAGTATATAAGGTCGTAACAGCATAACAAAATGCAATATGTTCATGATTTTGGTATTTTGATCATTTTATTTATTTCCAGGACGGATTTCTTCCGCGCATTAACTTCTGTTTCCATAACAGCATATTTCCAACTTCCGGCAACAATTTTTGTTCCTAAAGTACTTCCGGGATCAAACACAAGTGTGTTTTCTAATAATGGCCAACTTGGTAACAGACAACAAAGATGACTATTTTTGGACAAATGAGGATTCACAACCTTATACTTTTGATGCTAAATATACCGCTGCTTATAGAAGCGAACACGAAGAAAGAGTGAGACGTTGGAGCATACAGAAGCCGGGAGAGTGAGGTGAAAACGATTTTGCCGCTATAAATATGGAACTGAGAGCCAAGCTATTTTGACATAAATGGAGTGCATACCCAAAATCAACAGGAAACGTCACCGGCCAGTTGGACAAGACAAATAACCGTCCATCGAGTGAGTCACTTTAATATGGATCATGATAGACGCAGCACGCCATGTGTGTTAGTACAACTCCTGTACATACGCTCGCTGTGTACAAACAAAACATGAAATGTGGGCTAATACTTTACCTACACTTTAATAAGATTGTTCATGTTTTTCAGTCAGTACAAATTGGTGTCATATCGCAGTGTTGTGCATTCCGAACTCAAACGCATTTCGTGTTGCATCTTCTTGCTGTCGTTGGGTTTTACAGCTAATACAGTAGCATGCTGATGTGTTACAACGCTAGAAAAAGAGTTCCTCAGTCCAAAGTTAGTCCAAGACTGGCCCGCAATTCCCTCCATCTTGAATATGCCAGACCAATATTTATTCGTGTTTTGGCTCTTATTTGTATTTTTGGACGTAGAGCGACTTTATTTTCTTCCTTTGATTTCCTCTTTTTAGGTTTTTTTAGCAGTATATGCTGATTGTAGCTGAGATAGGCATCAGCGCCCCCCGCGGCCCCAAAGGGAATAAGCGGTAGGAAATGGATGGATGCTATAAAGGCCAGCGCCGTATTGCCATGTTCGGCACCCATGCTTTACTGAAACCAAGTTTGTACTGTGCACACGCTTCACTATATATTACGTCAGCCAATGAGGAGGCTCTTTAATGGGCTCTGCTTACCCCTCCTTTCTCTAAATCCTGTGGTTGGAACTGGAGAGGTTGGTTAACAAATGATTTTGTCTCTTTGGGTTTTATTTACTAAAATAAGTAATTATAAAGGCACAGACAGCACGCAGACATACAATTTGTTTCAGAAATTATTACTGTTGTGATATACTGTATAATGTGAATGAATTTTTTGGTTGTTAAAGAATATAACTTAGGTACTCAAACTTTAAAATAATTAATTGTATGATTGAAGTCGGTGGATGGAAACGTATTAAATGTTGCCACAGATGCCATTAGAAAAACACTTAACAAATGAAAACAAAAGATGATAAACATATCTAAACACTCAATATAAATACCATGGGTCTTAAGAAGCCAGAACAATATTTAATGTTTTTCTTCTGCCATAAAAAGTATATTGTAATTTATTTCTTACATAAAACTTGTGTGAATATTATAAAGTGGAAGAAATACAGGTGCTGTTCATATTACTAGAATATCACGAAAAAGTTGATTCACTTCAGTAATTACATTCAGAATGTGAAACTTACATATTATATCAATTCATTACACACATAGTGATATATTTCAAATGTTTATTTCTTTAAATTTGGATGATTAGTACTGACAATTACTGAAAATCCCAAATTCAGTATCTCAGAAAATTAGAATATTAGTTATGACTAGTACCAAAAAATATTTTTTAGAAATGTGGGCCAACTGAAAAGTATGAACATGGAAATTTTCAGCATGTACGGCAATCAATACTTAGTTGCAGCTCCTTTTGACTGAATTGCTGCAGCAATACGGCGTGGCATGGAGTCGATCAGTCTGTTGCACTCCTCAGGTGTTATGAGAGCCCAGGTTGCTTTAATAGTGGCCTTCAGCTCTTCAGCATTGTTGGGTCTGGCCTCTCGCATCTTCCGCTTCACAATACCCCATAGGTTTTCTATGGAGTTAAGGTCAGGTGAGTTTGCAGGCCAATCAAGAACAGGGATACCATGGTCCTTAAACCAGGTACTGTTAGATTTGGCACTGTGTGCAGGTGACCAGTCATGTTGGAAAATGAAATCTTCACCTTCATAAAATTGGTCCGTGGCAGGCAGCATAAAGTGTTCTAAAACTTCCTCGTAGACTGCTGCATTGACCCTAGATCTCAGGAAACACAGTGGACCAACACCAGCAGATGACATGGCACCCCAGACCATTACCTATTGAGGAAATTTGACACTGGACTTCAGGCAACATGGATTCTGTTTCTCTCCTGTCTTCCTCCAGACTCTGGGACCTTGATTTCCAAAGGAGATACAAACATTACTTTCATCTGAAAACATAACTTTGGACCACTCAGCAGCAGTCCAGTCCTTTTTGTCTTGAGCCCAGGCGAGACGCTTTTGACGTTGTCTCTTATTCAAGAGTGGCTTTACACAAGGAATGCGACAGCTGAAGCCCATATCTTGCATACGTCGGTGCGTGGTGGTTCTTGAAGCACTGACTCCAGCTGCAGTCCACTCTTTGTGGATCTCCCCCACGTTTTTGAATCGGTTTTGTTTGACAATCCTCTCCAGGGCACGGTTATCACTCTTGCTTGTACACTTTTTTTCTGCCACATCTTTGTCTTCCCTTCGCCTCTCTATTAATGTGCTTGGACACAGAGCTCTGGGAACATCCAACCTCTTTGGCAATTACCTTTTGTGTCTTGCCCTCCTTCTTTAAAGTATCAATGGTCATATTTTGGACAGTTGTCAAGTCAGCAATCTTCCCCATGATTGTGTGTCATACAGAATCAAAACGAGAGACCATTTAAAGGCTTTTCCAGGTGTTTTGAGTTAGTTAGCTAATTAGAGTGTGGCACCAGGTGTCTTCAATATCTGACCTTTTCACCATATTCAAATTTTTGAGATGTTGAATTTAGGGTTTTCATTGGTTGTCAGCTAAAATCATCTCCTTTTTGGCAAAAAACACTTGAAATGTATCAGTCTGTTTGGAATGAATGTATACATTCTACAAGTTTGACCTTCTAAATGGAATTAATGAAATAAATCAACTCTTTCATGATATTCCAATAATATGACCAGCACCTGTAAATGTGTACCTATTGAGCACATTCAAAAATACCGCAATGATTGCGGTCACAATAACCCTAATAAGAAGTTTGAACGTCGCTACAACCCTATTATATGTATGTATATATATATATATATATATATATATATATATTAGGGCTGTGAATCTTTGGGTGTTCCATGATTCGATCCAATATCGATTCTTGGGGTCACAATTCGATAATTTGATTTTTTTCGATTCGATTATCGATTCAAAAACGATATTTTTCCGATTCAAAACGATTCTGTAGCCCTGCGATGAGGTGGCGACTTGTCCAGGGTGTACCCTGCCTTCCGCCCGATTGTAGCTGAGATAGGCGCCAGCGCCCCCCGCGACCCCGAAAGGGAATAAGTGGTAGAAAATGGATGGATGGAAAACAATTCTGTATTCATTCAATACATAAGATTTCAGCAGGATCTACCCCAGTCTGCTGACATGCTAGCAGAGTAGTAGATTTAAAAAAAAAAAAAGCTTTTATAATTGTAAAGGACAATGTTTTATCAACTGATTGCAATAATGTAAATTTGTTTTAACTATTACACGAACCAAAACTATTACTTATTTTATCTTTGTGAAAATATTGGACACAGTGTGTTGTCAAGCTTATGAGATGCGATGCAAGTGTAAGCCACTGTGACACTATTGTTCTTCTTTTATTTTTATAAATGTCTAATGATAAAGTCAATGAGGGATTTTTAATCACTGCTAAGCTGAAATTATAACTAATATTGATACTGTTTTCTATAATATTCATTTTTGTTTCACTACTTTTGGTTTGTTCTGTGTCGTGTTTGTGTTTTCTCTCAATTGCTCTGTTTATTGCAGTTCTGAGTGTTGCTGGGTCAGGTTTGGTTTTGTAATTGGATTGCATTGTTATGGTATTGCTGTGTATTGTTTAGTTGGTTTGATAAAAAACAAAAAAGAAGCGATTTAAAAAAAATGAGAATCGATTCTGAATCGCACGTGAGAATCGCGATTCAAATTCGAATCGATTTTTCCCCACACCACTAATACATATATATATATATCTTTTTATTTTGTGAACCTTAGTTATAAACTGCAACATTTACAAACATTCGAGAAATAATAATAAACAAAATAACTACAAAAACAGTACAAATCAGCGCTAGGGGGTTGTAAACTCAAAGTAACTAAAATAGAATTAAATATATACAAACACGCATATATATATATATATATATATATAAATAAACACACACACACATATATATATACATACATACACAAACACAAATATATATACATACATACATACACACATATATATATGTATATATATACATACATACACACACACATATATATATATACACACATATACAGTGTATATATACATATACACACACACACATATATACATACATACATACATACATACATATATATATATATATATATATATATATATATGTACACATATATATATATATATATATATATATATATATATATACACACACATATATATCTACACACACACACACACACCAAGGTGCAAAGCAATAGGGTCACAAATGTTCAGCAAAAAATCTAAATTTTGAACACGGCATCATCGTTTTCACAGCTTTTTGACAACCCTAAAACATTCCCGCAATAGTTTGGCCCAAATCGATGTCACCAATGTAGCTGCAAGCATAAGAACAACTTAGCTCAAAGTAAACACATTTTATAAGTTAACACTTGGCACACAGCATCAAGTGTTGTAATTGGGGGTTAAATCACCAAAAATGATTCCAGGGCGCTGCCACAGCTGCTGCTCACTGCTCCCCTCACCTTACAGGGGGTGAACTGAGGGATGGGTCACATTTCCCCACAACTAGTGTGTGTGTGTGTGACAATCATTGCAACTTTGCTTTAATTTAGCTGAATTTGATTGAATGCAGACGACACCGGAAGTCCCCTCATTGTTGACTAGGTTTAAAAACAGGTGAACACACCAACATCCGAAACTGACATAACAAGCAGAAATGTTTTGATAGAAAGACTGCATAAACACAACAAAATTATACTTAGTCAGACGTTTTAATTGAAATAACTTTGGAATCATATTAGCCTGCACTGTTAATGCTTTCACGCGCGCTGCCATCGTCTTCACAAATATTTTGGTAAACATTTAAAAACACCACCATCATTGTTCTAATATTTAAATACAACACCACAAACCACACAATTAGGCAGCAAACATGATCGGTATTTGTGAGCATTTTCCGAAGCCACCATTCTTCAGGCGGCAAAGTTGTTTTTCCACCGAAGCTAGCTGACTTTAGCTAAAGCTAGTCATGCTCGTATAAGTAGCATTATTTACTTAGTTTAAATAGTTTAAATTTTGAGATAGTTTGAAAGTTGAATTGGTTAAAATGTTGAAATGGTTTGAATGGTTAAAATGTTGAAATGGTTGGAATGTTGAAATGGTTTGACTAGTAAAATGGTTGGAATGGTAAAATGGTGTACATGTTGAAATGGTTTGAACGTTAAAATGGTTTGAACGTTAAAATGGTTTGAATGTTGAAATGGTTTACATGTTGAAATCAGTTAAATGCTGACATCATTTAAATGCTGAAAATGGTTAAAATGTTGAAACTGTTTAAATGTTGAAATGCTTTGAATGTTAAAATCATTTAAATTCTGAAATTGTTTAAATGGTGAAAAGGGTTAAAATGGTAAAATGGTAAAAATGTTGAAATGGTTTAAGTGTGGAAATGGTGTTAATGTTGAAATGCATTAAATGTTGAAATATATTTAAATGTTGAAATTATTTAAATTTTGAACTGGTTTAAACGTGGAAATTATTTAAATGTTGAAATTATTTAAATGTTGAAATTATTTACATTTTTAACTTGTTTAAAAGTTGTAATGGTTTAAATGTTGAAATGGTTTGAATGTTGAAATGGTTTAATGTTGAAATGGTTTACTGTTGAAATTGTTTAATGTTGAAATGGTTTGAATAGTAAAATGGTTTGAATAGTAAAATGGTTTGAATAGTAAAATGGTTTGAATAGTAAAATGGTTTACATGTTGAAATGGTTTAAATGTTGACATGGTTTGAATGTTGAAATGGTTTGAATGATGAAATGGTTTGAATGATGAAATGGTTTACATGTTGAAATGGTTTGAATGTTGCAATGCTTTGAATTTTGAAATCATTTAAATGGTGAAAATGGTTAAAATGTTGAAATGGTAGAAATGTTGAGATGGTTTTAATGTTGAAATGCCTAACATGTTGAATCTATTTAAATGTTGACATGGTTTGAATGTTGAAATACTTTGAATGTTAAAATCATTTAAATGCTGAAATCATTTAAAAAGGTGAAAATGGTTAAAATGTTGAATTGGTTGAAATGTTGAGATGGTTTGAATGTTGAAATTATTTAAATGTTGAACTGGTTTGAATGTTGAAATGGTTCAAATGTTGAAATGCTTTGAATGTCGAACTGGTTTGAATGTTGAAATGGTTTCAATGTTGAAATGATTTGAAGGTAATTGTTTGAATGTTAAAATGCTTTGAATGTTGAAATCATTTGAATGGTGAAAATGATTAAAATGTTGAAATGGTAGAAATGTTTAGATGGTTTGAATGTTGAAATTATTTAAATGTTGAACTGGTTTAAATGTTGAAATGGTTTACATGTTGAAATGGTTTAAATGTTGAAATGCTTTGAATGTTAAAATCATTTAAATGTGAAAATGGTTAAAATGTTGAAATGGTAGAATTGCTGAAATGGTTTACATGTTGACATGGTTTACATGTTCACATGGTTTACATGTGAAATGGTTTGAATGTTGACATGGTTTACATGTTGAAATTATTTAAGAAACATATGTATTTTAAATAATCAATTATAAAATGTAGATAAAATAATTTTCATTTTATTTAATTAATTAATTTATATTTATCTTTATATATTTCAGTACTATGCATTTTGAATACAATTAAAATCAAAAGTAAAGTAACTTATACTAACAGTTTAGTGTCAATAAGAGTGAATGAGTGAGCTTTGGGCACCTCTGTGGTGGAAAAGGTAGGCGCCGAAGTCAAAAAGGTTAAGAAACCCTGCTGTACGCCATAATCATCAAAATTCTGACATGAAGCAATTTCTGTAGAGACTAGTGTGAATGCTCCAATTCTGAAGCTGATCTGAAACACTAATGGAATGTAGAATAAATGTAAGAATAGTTTGAATGTCAAAATGGTTTGAATGTTCCATCCATTGAAATGGTTTAAACGTTGAAATGGTTTACATGTTGAAATGGTTTGAATGTTGAAATGGTATAAATGTTGAAACGCTTAGAATTTTGAATTCATTTAAAAGCTGAAGTCATTTAAATGAGTATGATACCGTGTGGGTGGCTCCCAGTGCCACCCACTATGGTTAAATATAACTTAGTTATTTGGTTTTCACTATGTAAAGCAAAGTCCTGTGGAGAGTGCTCAGAGAGTATGGAGTATCAGACTGTATGATTGTGGCGGTCCGCTCCCTGTATGATCAGTTTCAGGGCTTGGTCCGCATTGGACCCGTTTCCAGTGAGGGTTGGACTCCGCCAAGGCTGCCCTTTGTCAGAGACTCTGTTCACAATTTTTATGGACATAATTTCTAGGCGCAGTCAGGGCGTTGAGGGGATCCGGTTTGGTGGCTGCAGGATTAGGTCTCTGCTTTTTGCAGACGATATGGTCCTGATGGCTTCATCTGGCCAGGATCTTCAGCTCTCACTGGATCGGCAGCCGAGTGTGAAGCGACTGGGATGAGAATCAGCATCTCCATGTCCGAGTCTATGGTGTAGTGCCATAGGGAGGAGACCCTGCCCCAAGTGGAGGAGTTCAAGTACCTCTGAGTCTTGTTCACGAGTGAGGGAATAGCGGATCGTAAGATCGACAGGCGGATCGGTGCGGCGTCTTCAGTAATGTGGACGCTGTATCGATCCACAAAGCTCTCAATTTACCGGCGGATCTACGTTTCCATCCTCACTTATGGTCATGAGCTTTGGGTTATGACCGAAAGGACAAGATTTTGGGTAAAAGCGGCCAAAATGAGTTTGGGGCTCTCCCTTAGAGATAGGGTGAGAAGCTCTGCCATCTGGGAGGAGCTCAAAGTAAAGCCACTGCTCCTCCACATGGAGAGGAGCTAGAAGAGGTTGTTCGGGCATCTGGTCAGGATGCCACCCGAACGCCTCCCTTGGGAAGTGTTTCGGGCACGTCCAACCGGTAGGAGGCCACGGGGAAGACCCAGGACACGTTGGGAAGACTATGTCTCCCGGCTGGCCTGGGGAAGAGCCAGGACACGTTGGGAAGACTATGTCTCCCGGCTGGCCTGGGAAAGCCTCGGGATTTCCCGGGAAGAGCTGGACGAAGTGGCTGGGGAGAGGGAAGTCTGGAACTCACGTGAGGCGTAGGGCAGGAAGCAGCTGGGGTTGAACTCCAGCTTCTTCATGAAGCGGATCTGCCCGTTGTCTCGGAGGCAGTAGAGGTTGCGCTCGCCCAGCACGAAGATGGAGGAGGCGGCGTGGGAGAAGGAGGACACGGAGACGTCCAGGGCTTGTTCACCCAGGACCAGCGTCCAATCAGGCTGCGGAGGGAACACAGACGGGAAAAACCTGGGGCTTGTGTACAAAGGAAAGACCTCACGCTCTCATCAGGAAGTCTGCATGAATACTTCCAAACAGTGACTAAATAGGATGTGACATGTTTGCATTTGGAACACCTGAGTTTATTTTAATTCTGAGTCAATTTGGAATCAAACAAGGAAGCAAAAACATACTAAGATTCAATTATTACTGCATCAAGAAAAATCATTGTGTGTTGTCATGGTTACCAGTCGCTCCCGGTCTATGGATGCTAACAGAAGTGTAGGGATGTCCAAGAAAAGATGCCAAATACAACTAAGGTCAAGCCAAAGCTCGTCACTAATTGGGCTTGTTGGCGTTAACGAGCGCTAATGGCCGCCACTCGGCCGTCGCACGCGTGCGGGAATAAGTGACATCAGCGACATTCCGGCGGTTGCCGTGTCAGCAGCGGGGTCGTGATGAGGTGAAAAGGGGGGACTTACGCTCAGCCGCTTGCCTCCGCTCTTGAGGGGGAGCTCGGGATCCTGGCGACGCTCTGCCTCCGTGGCCACGGCCAAGGTCTCGTACCTGAGGGGCAAGGAGAGACGAGCAGATGTTGATTCATACATTCATTCATTCATTCATTCATTCATTCATTCATGCCTGTTTAGGGGCAGGGGTGTCAAAGGCAAACAGGTTTTATCCGGCCCGCGAGATGAGTTTGCCGAGTATAAAAATGAGTTGAAATTTTTGAATGAAAGAAAGTGCTATACTAAATATGTCCACTGGGTGACGCAATAGCAATTTGTTGTATCGCATGACATCAGAGGGGGTGGAGCTACAGTTGTGGTCAACAGTTTACATACACTTGTGAAGGACATAATGTCATGGCTGACTTGAGTTTCCAATCATTTCTAAAACTCTCATTTGTTTGTGATCGAGTGATTGGAGCACATACTTGTTGGTGCCAAAAAACATTCATGAAGTTTGGTTCTTTTATGAATTTATTATGGGTCTACTGAAAATGTGACCACATCTGCTGGGTCAAAAGTATACATACAGCAATGTTGGCAAGTTTCACTGCAATAAGGCGCTTTTGGTAGTTACCCACAAGCTTCTGCTTGATTTTTAGACCACTCCTCTTGACAAAATTGGTGGAGTTCAGCTAAATTTGTTGGGTTTTCTGACATGGACTTGTTTCTTCAGCATTGTCCACACGTTTAAGACAGGACTTTGGGAAGGCCATTCTAAAACCTTCATTCTAGCCTGATTTAGCCATTCCTGTACCACTTTTCACGTGTGTTTGGAGTCATTGTCCTGTTGGAACCCCCAACTGCGCCCAAGACCCAACCTCCGGCCTGATTATTTTAGGTTGTCCTGAAAAATTTGGAGGTAATCCTCCTTTTTCATTGCCCCATTTACTCTCTGTAAAGCACCAGTTCCATTGGCAGCAAAACAGGTCCAGAGCATAATACTACCACCACCATGCTTGACGGTAGGTTGGGTGTTCTTGGGATTAAAGGCCTCATCTCTTCTCCTCCAAACATATTGCTGGGTATTGTGGCCAAACAGCTCAGTTTTTGTTTCATCTAATAACAGAACGTCTTATTTATGCCCATGTCATGTCAGATGAAACACAAATTGAGCTGTTTGGCCTCAATACCATTTGTCTCGGTACAGTCCCTTAGTATTTAACTTCAATTTGTGAGATTCATCTTAATCCAATTTGTTGCTTGTTTTCACATTCTAACCAAAGCCTTTTATCCAGAGAGGATGTCTACCCAGCCCAGGTATTTCAAAGTTACGTGGCCTTTTAAGCCTTGTAGCAAAGACTACTTCCTGACTACGGCAACAAGGACACATTGAAATGATTGCACACAGAAACAAGATATAACAACTGCACAGCACAGTTGTCATTATCAGCTTGCTTTTAAATTAAATGTAATAATCAAATAAACATCTATTACCACATGAACACACACAAAAGTAACGGTATTATTTCCAAATTTATCAGAATCAGAATAGTTTTTATTGCCATTGTTTGAGAACGGGTTCACAAACTATGATTTTTTCTGGGTGCAATGGTGCAACGTAAAAGACATAAAACACAGAATAGGTAATAAAATGAGCTGCAACTGAGCTATCAGATCTTGTTACTGTTCATCTGCCTGATGGCCGAGGGGAAAAAACTGTTCAGGTGATGGGAGGTGTGGGTCTGGATGGACCGTAGTCTCCTGCCTGAGAGGAGAGGGGAGAATAGCTTGTGTCCAGGGTGAGAAGAGTCAGCTGTGATCCGACCCACACGTCTCCTGGTCTTGGAGGAGAACAGGTCTTGGAGGGATGGGAACTTGCAGCCAATAACCTTCTCAGCAGAACATACGATGCACTGAAGTCAATGCTTGTCCCGGACTGTGGCGCGGGGAAACTACACGGTGATGGAGGAGGTGAGAATGGACTCGATGATGGCTGAGTAGAACTGCACCAGCATATCAGTCGGCACCGTAAGTTTCCTCAGCTGCCGCAGGAAGTACATCCTCTTCTGGGTCTTCTTGATGAGGGAGCTGATGGTCGGATCCCACTTCAGGTCCTGGGTGATGGTGGTGCCCAAGAAACGGAAGGAGTCCACAGGTGGGAGAGTCAATCAGGGTTAGGGGGATGGTGGGGCTGTGACTTTCCTGAAGTCCATGATCATTTCCACTGTTTTTCTGGGTCTTCAGCTCCAGGTTGTTGAGGCTGCACCAGGATCCCAGGCAATCCACCTCTCTCCTGTAAGCAGACTCGTCGCCATCCGAGATGAGCCCAATTAGGGTAGTGTCGTCTGCAAACTTGAGCAGCTTTACGGACTGGTGACTGGAGTTGAAGCAGTTTATGTACAGGGAGAAGAGCCAGGGGGAATGTACACAGCCCTGAGGAGTACCAGTGTTCGTGGTTCGACTGTCCGAGACAATCTTCCCCAGCCGCACATGTTGTCTTCGGACCGGAAGGAAGTCATTGATCCAACTGCAGAGGGAGTCGGGCACGCTGAGCCGGTAGAACTTGTCTCGTGGCAGTCCAGGGAGGATGGTGATAAAGGCAGAGCTGAAGTCCACAAACAGGATCCTGACATAGGTTCCTGGGGAATCTAGATGACCCAGGATGAAGTGGAGGGTCAGGTTCACTGCATCATCCACAGACCAAAGGCTGTTCGTCGCAATAGAAGGATTGGGTCAGGCGATTACTGAACTGAATTGCAAGATGGATCACATCATGGAGAAGCATGTTGAAAGGGAAAATTTGGATATGAGAGCCAACATGGACGAATAGAACAGACAAGCCATTGTCATATCTGCTCGCGGAAAAACAAAATCCTAATCTACGATTCGACTCCTTTAAATGGCCTTGATGTTGCAACAACAGGAGCAGGCTGTTTTGTAATCATCCCCGACGACTGTCAAAGATGGATGCTTTTGACCTCCCTCCCTCCTCAACGACACCTGGAAGTCGAACTGTAGCTTGCATTTCATGCAAAATGGCTCCAGGCCTACGGACACAACACCACTACACCCAAAGACAATGGGCATATACACAAACACACACACCAACCCCCACCCAACTCCTTCACCACTGCTAGATTTCCCTTTGGGGTGATGGACGGCTGAGTAGCACTTTATAGCAGCAGGTCGGTCTCCAGGGCCCCAAACCTCCCTCTGTTGCAAGTTGTTGTGATTATATGTAACTTGTTTATGTGTGCTATGGCAAATTTGATTTTTTTCCTTGTACTCAGTCTGGACACCCTCCCGAGGGTCTAACCTTTGACTGATATTTTTTTACTCTTCCCCCCTTTCCCAATATCACCTTTTTCCCCACCTTTTTTAAGGAGGGCCGTAAGTGGCTGATCCGTTGGAAGTCCTGTTCTTGTCTCCCTGTAAAGTATGTCTGCTCTTTGTGGGACTGTGCCGAAAATATAATTTCAGTTCTTATATGTCTTGTACATGTTAAAGAATGGACTATAACAAAGCATCCTGAATCCTGAATCATATGCCGCTGCGCTTTATTGTCTGTTGAATACAGTAAGTGTTTCCTTGTGTTTTTATTTATTAGTACACCTCTCCAAGATTCAAAAACTTGAAGCTTGTTGCAAGGGTAAAATTGGATATGAGAGCCAACATGGACAAATAGAACAGATAAGCCATTGTCTCTCCCGCGGAAAAACCAAAATCCTAATCCACGAGTTGAGTCCTTCGAATGGCCTTGATGCTGCAACAACAGGAGCAGGCTGTTCTGTAAACATCCCCGAGGACTCTCAAAGTTGGGCGCTTTTGACCTCCCTCCCTCCTCAACGACACTTGGAAGTCGAACTGTTGCTTGCATTGCATGCAAAACGGCCCCAGGCCTATGGACACAACAACACTACACCCAAAGACAATGGGCATATACACAAACACCCCCACACCCCCAACCAACACCTTCAACACCGCTTGATTCCCCTTCTCAGCCGTCCATCACCCCGTCATCAACAGAACATTTTCCTGCACCTTGCCTGAGCACAGATCTCCACGAGGACCAACTGACGCCCCAGCCCACACATTTCATACCACCATAGTGTGTCCTGTCTGCGAGCTGTTTGACATTTACGCCTAACACTCAAGTGGATCTGAGAGGAACCGCAGCACACGGCTCAGCGTCGTCCAGGAGAGCGCAGATGTTGAGCGAAGGGCCTTCCCGGAGCCCACTGATAGGGTTTGCTTGCCTTGGAGCCATGAGGAGGGAGCTGAGCGCGTGGCGTGTATTATGACGGTAATTGCACACACTACGCATATTGCACAATGCGCTCGCTCTTCACAAAGATAGCAAGTCTACGTTGTGTTTCCACGTACATGAGAAGAATGTTTGCTTAAACTTTGTATGTGGATTGATAGCGCCAACACACACTCCACGCTGCCAGACCGCTGTCTACACCTTGTTCCACCTTGTTCACCGCAAACACTTTGTAAACTGCAACCTAGACACATGCCTTGTACATCTGTGCGTGTGCCGGCTAGAGAATCATCATGTCTGTGGTTTGTCACATTTTCTTTTCCACGCGAATATTTGAAGGATATTTTCAGCACTTTATGGCCCGACACTTGCGGTACAGTGTAACGCACTCTTGCTTGCAAAGCGACACCCACCTGTAGCTCTCCAGCTGGCGAGCCGAGGACACCGTCAGGAAGCTGTCGGTCCTGGAGTTGTAGGCCAGCGGGCCCGGGAGCAGGAAACCGGGGAGGAACCTTCCGAAGGAGTAGCTGTCCTGCTCGAAGAACATCAGCATCCCGTCCATAGACTGGATGCACAGCGAGTGGTGACCTGATGGATAGAAGAAGTGAGATACACGCTGCATTCGGAACTAAGTCACACATTTTTACAGCCTTATTCCAAAATGGAATGTATTAGTTTTTTTCCCTCAAAATTCCAAAGACAATACCCCGTGATGAGAATTTAAAAAGGTGCTACGCTGCATCCGGAACGTAGTCACCCATTTTTACAGCCTTATTCCAAAATGTTATGTATTTGTTTTTTTCCCTCGAAATTCCAAAGACAATGCCCCATTATGAGAATTTAAGAAGGTGCTTTAATTGTATTTTTGTTGTAAAAATGTATTAAAAAATAAATAAATAAATAACAAAACACATGTACTTGTTAGGCTTTGGCAAAAAAGAGGGGACGATTGACACAGACTTAATTTTAGCAGTTTTCCTATAACTCTATTTAAATAAAATAGAGTTATATGACAATGGAATAATATGTGTTTATATATTAAATATATTTTTGTTTTAATATGGGTTCTCTAGGAGGACAAACATGACACAAACATTCCTAATTGTTTGAAAGCCCACTGTTTGTATTAAACATGCTTAAATGATGAGTGCATTTGGAGAGCACTGTTTTGTCGTATTCATTTCTGCAATCCTTGAACTCACCGTAGTTTGTTTACATGAAGCTTCTCCGACGCAGCCACAGAAAGATGCGTTTTGTCCTACTTATTTCTGCAGTTCTTGAAGTCACCATAGTGTGAACTGTGACTCAACAGTTTGTTTACATGTAAAATCCCCCACTCCTTCTTTGTCTCATTTTGTCCACCAAACGTTTTATACTGTGCGTGAATGCACAAAAGTGAGCTTTGTTTATGTTATTGACTTGTGTGAAGTGCTAATCAGGCATATTTGGTCAGTGCATGACTGTAAGCTAATCGATGCTAATTTGCTACGTAGGCTAGCTGTATGTAAATATTGCATCATCATGCGTCTTTTGTCTAAATTAATTTCCTTTACCTATGTCGTCTGGGTATTTAATTTATTTTTGCATGTCTCATGACACATTATCTGTATGTAATATTGGCTGCATTTCCGATTGTTGTTTGTGCGCCATTGTTGTTCCAGACCACAGCAAACGTGACCCAGCTTGCAAAGATTGTAATAAATCCGTTAGAAAAAGACAGCCTGATGTTTTCTTTCACTTGGACACACACATTTATACCTTTGGCCATTCTAAAACAGTCCTTTCCAGGAGTTATCTCACCCTCTGAGAAGTTTTACTAATGTTTTCCAACGTTGTAAAAATATGTAGGATAAATATTACATTTGAAACATTTCGAACAATGCCTGCGACACAAAATCATTTTGATAGTAGGCTAATATAGCTAATATAGACACTTACATCATGTGTTGCCTTCATTATAATACTCAGGGCTTTTAATTTTTTGCGGCTCCAGAAAGATATGTTTTTTGTATTTTTGGTCCAATATCGCACTTTTAACATTTTGGGTTGCGGACCCCTGGCATAGGGCAAAAAAACAATAAATGGAAAATCACTCCATTGGGAGGAGAAAGGCAATAGGTAACTTCTAAACTGATCTAATAACAAAAAAAAAAAAACAATCTATTAGGGGTGTGGGGGAAAATCGATTAGAATACGAATCGCGATTCTCACGTTGTGCGATTCAGAATCGATTTTTCTTTTTTTTTTTTTTATCACTCCAAAAAAGTTCACAGCAATAGCATAACAATGCAATCCAATTCCAAAACCAAACCTGACCCGGCAACACTCAGAAATGCAATAAACAAAGCAATTGAGAGGAGACACAAACATGACACAGAATAAACCAAATGTAGTGAAACAAAATGAAAATATTATCAACAACAGTGTCAATATTAGTTATAATTTCAGCATAGCAGTGATTGAAAATCTCTCATTGACATTATCATTGGACATTTATAAAAATTAAAAAAAAGAACAATAGTGTCAGAGTGGCTTACACTTGCATCGCATCTCATAAGCTTGACAACACACTGTGTCCAATATTTTCACAAAGATAAAATAAGGCATATTTTTGATTCGTTTAATATTTAAAACAAATTTACATTATTGCAATCAGTTGATAAAACATTGTCCTTTACAATTATAAAAGCTTTTTACAAAAATCTACTACTCTGCTTGCATGTCAGCAGACTAGGGTAGATCCTGCTGAAATCCTATGTATTGAATGAAAACAGAATCCTTTTGACTCAGAAAAATATCGTTTTTGAATAGAGAATCGTGTTGAATTGAAAAAAAAAATCGATTTTGAATCGAATCGTGACCCCAAGAATCGATATTGAATCGAATCGCGGGACACCCAAAGATTCGCAGCCCTACAATTTATGATAAACTACACAAAAGGAAAATCGCTCATGCAGAGGAGGAGACAAGAAGCTACAAACATCCATCCATCTTCTTCCGCCTATTCGGGGTCGGGTCGTGGGGGCAGCAGCCAAAGCAGGAAAGCCCAGACTTCCCTCTCCCCAGCCACTTGGTCCAGCTCTTCCCGGGTAATCCCGAGGCGTTCCCAGGCCAGCCGAGAGACATAGTCTTCCCAACGTGTCCTGGGTCTTTCCCGTTGCCTCCTACCGGTCGGACGTGCCCTAAACACCTCCCTGGCGAGGCGTTCGGGTGGCATCCTGACCAGATGCCCAAACAACCTCATCTAGCTCCTCTCCATGTGGAGGAGCAGCGGCTTTACTTTGAGCTCCTCCCGGATGGCAGAGCTTCTCGCCCTATCTCTAAGGGAGAGCCCCGCCACACGGCGGAGGAAACTCATTTTGGCCGCTTGTACCCGTGATCTTATCCTTTCGGTCATAACCCAAAGCTCATGACCATAGGTGAGGATGGGAACGTAGATCGACTGGTAAATTGAAAAATTTGCCTTCCGGCTCAGCTCCTT
Organism: Nerophis ophidion; assembly: GCF_033978795.1. Lineage (NCBI taxonomy): Eukaryota > Metazoa > Chordata > Actinopteri > Syngnathiformes > Syngnathidae > Nerophis > Nerophis ophidion. Next base: position 22,252,916 of record NC_084621.1, on the reverse strand, counting down.
CTTCACCACAACGAATCGATACAGCAAGCTACAAACAGAAAGTAATAAATAACACATTATATTTTATAAAGCGCTTTTCTATTTATTAGATAATCAAAGTGTTCACAGAGAAGTGGGAACCCATCATTCATTCACACCTGAAAAATTGTACTTCAGTATAAAATACGTTATGACCAACCTATAATAACCTCGCTAACACACAAAATTAAAACACTGCTTTTGTCTTGTTTCAGCAGCAGAGTGTGTATCTCACTGGACTCAGTCTGATACTTCCATTAACACCTTGGCACACACACACACACACACACACACACACACACACACAACTCCACCATAAAGCAGCGATGTGACCGGGGGACTATAATTAGGCCTCAACGCGCTTTTAAAAATCTCACTGCCGTCAAGTAGAGGTCAGGGAGACTGCCACCTACAGCGCAGGCCTTGCATACACACACACACCCACACACACACACGCACTCCTAAAGCATCTACGGTAACAGAAGAGCAAAACTGCACACTTGTACACACCACCTCAGTGTCAACATGTGTGTTCATTAGAGATACAGACAACCTAAACATATGGAGACAGTGTGTGTGTGTGTGTGTGTGTGTGTGTGTGTGTGTGTGTGTGTGTGTGTGTGAGAAGAGTCATTTAGAGACATGTTACTTTTGAAGCAGGCCATCATTCATGTTCATGACACAAGTACACAATACATGGGTACTTCTCAAGTCGGGAAATAAAACAGTGATGAGACATAAGAAATATGCTGTTATAACATCATTCATTTCAGGAAATATTTTGAAAGAGTGGCAATCACACTGGGACATTAGCACAAACATGGAAGACATATGTAGTACAAAACACAGTAGGAGCGGGAATAACTGTAAGGGGGAGTACAGAAGAGGAAGGAATCATATCGCGCACCAGACTGACTAAGACATTTCAGTTCAGTTCAGTTTATTTGGAACGTGCATACGGCACAATGTAATGCATCACATAATTGTAGATGTTTCATTACAGCAAGTCCGATTAGGAGTAGGAAGAAGCGGAGCTTATTTAATCCTACCCCTTTTCATGCCATAGCAAAGTTATCCCATTTCCTTGTAACAGAACAGTGAATTAAAAAAAATAATAATATACCATAGTAAGTAAACAAATATGAAATACATAAATAATCGTTATCTCCAAAAAATGTTCGTCATAATTATTGTTCTGTGTACTTTGTGAACACTTGTAGTTTGAACAGTCTCTTAAACTGAATCATATTGGTGCTTTGTTTGGTTTCTTTGGTTAATCCATTCCATCATTTAATTCCACATACTGACGTGCTGAAGGTTTTAAGTGTTGTACGAGCATATAAATGTATTAAATTGGATTTTCCCATAATGTTATATTTATCCTCTTTTGTGAGACAAATTGTTGTATATTCTTGGGTAGCAGGTTACAGCTTTGTGCATAATTTAAGCTGTTTACAAATGCACCAAATCGTTAAATTTCAATATTTTTTATTGAATAAATTAAAGTGTTTGTATGTTCTGTATATCCAACATTATGTGTTATTCTAATGGATCTTTTTCGTAACACTGTTTGAAAATAAAGTGCACATTTGTAGCTGTTTCTCCATATTTCTACAACACAACTCAAGATATGTAACACTGGTGAGCAGTAAAGAATATGAAGTGATTTTTGGTCTAGAACATCCCATCCATTTTTGCTTTATTCATTATTGACGTGGTTCTTGCTACTTTATGTTGCATATTTTTTGCATGAGATATTTCACGTTAATTTTATCATCTATTATTACACCCAAAAGTGTGTTTTCTTTGGGGTGTATACTGCTCTTTGAGGCGGTATTTCTCGGTTGGTAGAGCGGCCGTGCCAGCAACTTGAGGGTTCAAGGTTCGACCCCCGCTCCCGCTATCCTAGTCACTGCCGTTGTGTCCTTGGGCAACACACTTTACCCACCTGCTCCCAGTGACATCCACACTGCTATACATGTAACTTAGATATTGGGTTTTACAATGTAAGGTGCTTTCAGTCACTAGAGAAAAGCGCTATATAAATATAATTCCCTTCACTTTAATTCACTTTTACCCTTTCAATATCTGCAGCGTGGCGCATATGGTCGAGTGGTCGTGTCAGCAACCTGAGGGATCCTGGTTTGATCCCCACCTTCTATCAACTTCGTAACGTCCGTAGTGTCCTTGAGCAAGACACTTCACCCTTGCTCCTGATGGGTCCTGGTCAGCGCCTTGCCTGGCAGCTTCCGCCATCAGTGTGTGAATGTGTGTGTGAGTGTATGAATGTGGGAATAGTGTCAAAGCGCTTTGAGTACCTTGAAGGTAGAAAAGCGCTATACAAGTATAACCCATTTTTTTCCCCTTCTACTGATACCAAATAGCAATTGTTTTAGTTTTACTGAGATTCAAAGATTGTCTGTTTTTGTCAAAACATTTTTAAAATTTTTTCATTGTTATTGTTTGTATTATCTTTTGTGTGTTCTCTCCTGAACAAAACGCAGTTGTATCATCTGCAAATAATACTAACTTTAAGTCCCTTGTAACTTTACAAATGTTGTTGGAGTTTATTTGGAAGATGCGTGCATACATCACAGTTTCCAGTTTCTTTTTTCAACATGTTCGAAAAGGAGTAGGAAGAAGCAGAGCTTCTTTTTAATCCTACCCCTTTTCTTTTACATAACACTTGCTAAAGCTTTTGTTCACTTCCTGTTCTCAATTTATTCACAATGTACTCCATTAGTAATCACAATAAATATAAATAAATAATACTCGGTGAAGTAAGTTATGTTTCATATGGTGAAATGAGTAAGATTATTTTGAAAATGAATGGATGGATGAAATAAATTCAGAATGTCAATCAATCAATCAATGTTTATTTATATAGCCCTAAATCACAGGTGTCTCAAAGGGCTGCACAAACCACAACGACATCCTCGGTACTGAGACCACATAAGGGCAAGGAAAAACTCACACCCAGTGGGACGTCGGTGACAGTGACAATGATGACTATGAGAAACCTTGGAGAGGACCCCCTCCCCCAGGGGACCGAAAGCAATGGATGTCAAGTGGGTCTAACATGATATTGTGAATGTCCAATCCATAGTGGATCCAACATAACGGTGAGAGTCCAGTCCAAAGTGGAATGATTATCATGGTTCTTCTTCTTTGTACTTTGTAAACACTTTAAGTTTGAAGAGTTTCTGGAAGTGGATTATATTAATATATTGTTTGATTGCTTTGCTTAATCCATTCCATCATTTAATTCCACATACTCATATACTGAAGGTCTTAAATGGTAAATTGTTGTACTTGTATAGCGCTTTTCTACCCCTTTTTAAGGAGCCGAAAGCGCTTTGACAGTATTTCCACATTCGCCCATTCACACACACATTCACACACTGATGGCGGGTGCTGCCATGCAAGGCGCTCACCAGGACCCATCAGGAGCAAGGGTGAAGTGTCTTGCCCAAGGACACACCTGTCGTGACTAGGATGGTAGAAGGTGGGGATTGAACCAGTAACCCTCAGATTGCTGGCACGGCCACTCTCCCAATTTTGCCACGCCGTCCCCCTTAAGTGTAATAAGTGCCTACAAATATTTTAAATTTAAGATTATATTTGTCCTCTTTTGTTGAGAAGAATTGTTGTATATTCTTGGGTAGCAGGTTATAGTTTGTTTTGTGTATACAATATTTTTCGGAGTATAAGTCGCACCCCCGGCCAAACTATGACAAAAACTGCAACTTATAGTCCGAAAAATGCGGTAAGTGTAGCTGTTTCCAAATTCCCTATGTCGTGGAATTTCAGTATTTTTTGATTCAATAAGTAAAGGGTTTGTATGTTCTCCATATCCAACATCTTTTTTGTAACACTGTTAGTGAATTAAGTGTACTTTTGTAGTTATTTCCCCATATTTCTACACAATAACTCAGATATGGCAACACGAGCATACACTTGTTTGTATAGAGATTGAACAATTTTGGTCCAAGTATTGATCCCTGAGGTACGCCACAAAATGTTTTCAGCTATGCAATCTTCACGTATTGCTTCCTGTTGGTTGAGTAGCGTCTAACCCAGTTCAAGACCAATTCAAGAACATTGCACCTTATAGGTAAACACCGGACGGGATTGTGTGACCGCCACTATGAGGTAGAGACAGTGGAACATGCAATCATTCATAGTGGGAAACACAGCGGAGAAAGGAGAAAACTAAGAGAGGACGGAATGAAGTTACTCTCAAAGGGGTACGAAGCAGGAACCAGAAAATATCAGTGAAGTTTCTAGAAGAGACAGGTTTATGGAATGGAATTTAGTATGGGAAGGTATGTTTGTGAGGGAGGGAGACGTGGGGGAACTGTGGTTCACACTCCAATGCAGTAGGTGGCAGTATGCACTTTAAACAACAAGAAATTCAATATTTCTCACACGCTAGCCCACATAAACACACACACAAACTAACACACACAGCTCTGGTTCCAGTTAAGAGGTCAAATGTGTGCCTTGTCAAGAGGTCGTGAGGAGCGCTGAGAGGTCCAGAATTCCGAATTCAGGAGATGGGGTGGGGGAGGAGTATATTTATAGCTAGAATTCACTGAAATTCAAGTACTTATATATATATATATATATATATATATATATATATATATATATATATATATATATATATATATATATGTATATATATAGATATATACATATATATATATGTATATATATACACATATATCCGTCCATCCATTTTCTACCGCTTGTCCCTTTTAGGGTACACACAGACATATGGTGTATCGTGACATGGCCTAAAAATATTTCGATATTAATAAAAGCCCATATCGCCCAGCTCTAGTTATAATGCAAGAAAAACACGGAAATAAGGAAAAGCGTCTCGTTTTATTTGACAGTTATTAAAATATCTTGTGTGACATCATGCACAAAAGTGCACTTTTTTTGTTTTAAACTATTGTAGTGGCGTTCTGTACAAAAAGTGCACTTTAATTCAGTGTTGTTTTGATATGTCATCTTAGTGACATCATGCACAAAAGTGCACTCATAGCTTGTTTTAAAATGTCTCTGACAAACTTGCACTTTCTGTTTTGGAAATGACATGAATGTTTGTGCCACTGCTTAATAACTGTTTAACAAATACACTTTTGGTCAATAGACTTAGTTATGATTTCCCTCTCTGCATGAGAGGTTAAAATGAGCATATATTAATGCAGTATGAAGAAGAATGTTTTAATGTAGACACATAGAATCATCATACTGCTGTGATTATATGAATCAAGTGATCATTCAAGGCTAAGGCAAAATATCCAGATATATATGGTGTATCGTAACATGTCCTAAAAATATTTAGATATTAATAAAAGGCCATATTGCCCAGCCCTAGTTATAATGCAAGAAAAACAGGGAAATAAGGAGAAGCGTCTAGCTCCAGCGCCCTCCCTGCGAGCCTGAGAGGGACAAGCGGTACAAAATGGATGTATAATGTATCAGTATGAATGTGCTTTGGCTTATTAGCTAAAGGCCACCTTCTGCTCCAGTTATTGAAGGTTTCAAATCCAAGGCATTAAGCTGACTTATTACACAGGAATAAAAGATAATAACGCGGTTTAAAAATAGCGTGCGGCATATGACGGACGCTGTGATGTGGTTTGGCTTGAAAGTCAAGGTAAAGAACCGGCAGAAAGTGTCCTTGTGTGAGACAAAGACCCTCTAGTGGCGCTGCGGAGCTGACTTCTGACCTTCCCGGGGGTGTGTGCGGAGGGTTGGAGGGGCCCCTAAAGCAAACAGAATCCCATTCATTGGGACAAGCTTTAGGGGAGATCGTAATTCAGTGGCATGGAGCGCCCTCTAGTGGTGGAAACAACCACATCACCGAGTCGTGGACGCAACAAAGCCCACTTTGGCTCTGGCTCTCACACACACTCACACGCACACACGGGGAGCGGATGAAGGGCCCATCATGCCAGACCACAGACAGTCTGGACTTTTCTGCACACACACACACCTCAACAAAGCAGCCTTTCTTTGGAATGACCATTTTTCTCTGCTTTAAAGGGGGTTCCCGTTGTGTGTGTGTGTGTGTGTGTGTGTGTGTGTGTGTGTGTGTGTGTGTGTGTGTGTGTGTGTGTGTGTGTGTGTGTGTGTGTGTGTGTGTGTGTGTGTGTTATTCTTGGATTCTGAAGTCCAGGGCTGTCCCCGTCTTGGTTTTTCCACAAGCAGAGAGCATGAGACAGCATCATTTATGTGTGTGTGTGTGTGTGTGTGTGTGTGTGTGTGTGTGTGTGTGTGCGTGCGTGCGAGTGTGTGTGTACCCAAGACTCCTCCGAAGGCACCGTAGGTCATGTTGCAGGCGGTCCTCTGCAGGTTGTGTTCGTACACCAGCTTGACCTGGTACTGGTCGCCATGCTCCACGTTCCCCGCCGTTCCTGCACACATGCACGCAGGCGTCAACATATTCCAACATGGGTCGAACGGGAACTGACACACGAGAAGGATGGTCACCTAAGACGGAGAAGACCGACAGCTTCCTGGGGTGAAGGACGGCCAGGTGAAGAAGATCTGAACACCTAAAAACACAACATTTAAAAATGATCATCATCATAAGTAGAGATGTCCGATATTATCGGCCGATAAATGCTTAAAATGTAATATCGGAAATTATCGGTAACGGTTTGAAAAAGTAAAATTAATGACTGTGGAGAGGCGGAGACGGCAGTCCGACAGCGAGGCAACCCAAGATACCGGCGAGGAGGCGTGGACTGCGAGCAAGCAGCGAGGCGGGGCTCGCCGGAATCGACCCCGCAAATACTATTATCAGGTGCGTGGGTCGCCCAGCTGGGCACAATTTAAATCTCCTCTCGCACTGTATAAAAGGGCAGGGGGAAGAGATGGAGAGAGAAGGAGCCAGAAGGAAGCCAATGCTGAGCTCGAGAGGAAAAGAGCATAAGGGGGACGACGCATGCAGCCGAAAAGCTGGAGCGGAAGAGCGAGCAGAAAAACAGGAAGACTGCAAAGAAAACCGGCAAGAGACTTAAATATTGCAAAAAAAAGAAGTCTACACCTGCTCGACAGAATGTCATTCCTAGGTGGTCCTGAGAACCCGCACGATGACGGCTTGAGACCATCACAATAACTTTTTAAAACAAAACAGGAGTTGACGACTGCGGCATGAGAGGTTTACCAGTGACGCTTGATGATCTCATCAAACCACCGCGAGCGGAGCACAACAACAACAAGAGTGTTGTTGCCGGTGCTGGAGCCGTGGCTAACAAGCGAGCCCCGCTCGGTGACTGACTAACGACACCATGTCTATGGTTTGGGATTATTTTAAAGTGTCTCTGACGGATAAAAAACTGGCAATTTGCAATGACTGCAAAAAGTTGGTTATGCGAGGAGGAACCGAGACATCTTCCTTTAATACGAGCAGTTAGATCTTCCACCTTTTTAAGAATCATAAAGGAGATACACAATGACTACAAGCGGATGATGGATGTGAGCCCAGTTTATAATACCCTGTTACTCAGTATACCAGGCAGTCTTGCACTAAATGAGGACTAAGTTATTGTTTACTATATTACTCTCGTATACTCTGGACTGAAGCTGTGTGCCTTCATTGTTTTTGTAGCTGTTGTTTTAAGGCATGTTTAAAAAAAAAAAAATTCAAACAATGCACTATAATGCACTTTATGCCATCTCCGGGTTGGGGAGGAGACCCTGCCCCAAGTGGAGGAGTCCAAGTACCTAGGAGTCTTGTTCACGAGTGAGGGAAGAGTTGATCGTGAGATCGACAGGCGGATCGGTGCGGTGTCTTCAGTAATGCGGACGCTGTATCGATCCGTTGTGGTGAAGGAGCTGAGCCGGAAGGCAAAGCTCTCAATTTACCGGTCGATCTACGTTCCCATCCTCACCCATGGTCATTAGCTTTGGGTTATGACCGAAAGGACAAGATCACGGGTTCAAGCGGCTGAAATGAGTTTACTCCGCGGGGTGGCAGGTCTCTCCCTTAGGGTTAGGGTGAGAAGCTCTGCCTTCCGGGAGGAGCTCAAAGTAAAGCCGCTGCTCCTCCACGTGGAGAGGAGCCAGATGAGGTAGTTTGGGCATATGGTCAGGATGCCACCCGAACGCCTCCCTAGGGAGTTGTTTAGGGCACGTCCAACTGGTAGGAGGCCACAGAAAAGACCCAGGACATGTTGGGAAGACCTTGTCTCCCGGCTGGGCTGGGAACACCTCGGGAAAGGAAAGTCTGGGCTTCCCTGCTTAGGCTGCTGACCCCGCGACCCGACCTCGGATAAGCGGAAGAAAATTAATGGATGGATGGATGGACAGGTGACGGAGCAACGGGTGGTAGCAAACGGAGGTAAACAGGAAGTGGAATGAAAAATGGTAGACATGCTGGACAGGAAGTAATGAAAAATACAAGGAACTTATAATAACGGGCTTGGAGACCATGACAGGTTTTAGGATCTTAAATGTACAAAAAAGTACAAAGTGGCCCCTGAAGCCTTCAACTTTTCTGTATGCGGCCCTAACTGCCTCTGTGGATGAACCGCCATGTCAATCATTAAATAACATTCTGCGTGTGCTTCTAAAGTACTAAGAAGAAGAAAGTAAAAAGGACCAAAGGAACAGATTTAAACTGAGAATACTTAATAATTTTCAAGCCTCTTCAACCTTCGAGGTAGAAACGTCCGAGCTAGAACTCCACTGATTTTTTTCAGGATGACCTGTAGATGTTTGAACGTAGCAGCCAAGATATTCGTCGATGTTTCCACAGGCGAGAACACGTGAAGCGGTTTGTAGCGTCATGACATGCCCGTTGGCGCTGGGGAAGGAAGAATCGGAGCGGTGGAAACCGGATCCCACAAGTTGTTCTTTCATCCTGGGGAAATGGGGCTCGCCGGCGTTGAAAGTCGGATCTTTCAGCGGCAGCCCACCTCGCTATGCCCGACATTATTTATAAACGTGTGGCTCTGGTCAGGCGCGCCTTCCGAATGCCCGCCGGCCTCTGAGGAATTCCGCGTTGGAAACCACACGTTAACCAGACGCCATTTTGCTCGTGGGATGGAACTGTACCAGGCTGCGGACGTGAGGACTGTAAACACACTGGGTGTGTGTGTTAGTGTGTGTAAGTCAGTCCTTCTGAAACGGACAAAGAAAGGACCAAAGCGTAGTGTCTGCTGTCTTCTCTCGCTTCAGTCTGAATGACGGCAATCCAAGAATACCTATGGAAGTATTATTGCAACGACACTATTTGCAAACGTCTATCTTGATCTGTGTGTCTGTAATCCAGTGTGTGTGTCCTTCTGTAAGGGACAAAGAAAGGACCAAATAGTAGTGTCTGCTGCCTTCTCTCGCTGACGGCAATCCAAGAATACCTATGGAAGTATTATTGTAGCGACACTATTTGTAAATTCCTATTTCGATCTGTGTGTCTGTAATCCAGTGTGTGTTAGTGTGTGTCCTTCTGTAACGGACAAAGGAAGGACCAAAGAGTAGCGTCTGCTGTCTTCTCTCGCTTTAGTCTGAATGACGGCAATCCAAGAATACCTATGGAAGTATTATTGTAGCGACACTATTTGTAAATTCCTATCTCGATCTGTGTGTCTGTAATCCAGTGTGTGTTAGTGTGTGTGTGTCCTTCTGTAACGGACAAAGAAAGGACCAAATAGTAGCGTATGCTGTCTTCTCTTGCTTTAGTCTGAATGACGGCAATCCAAGAATACCTATGGAAGTATTATTGTAGCGACACTATTTGTAAATTCCTATCTCGATCTGTGTGTCTGTAATCCAGTGTGTGTGTCCTTCTGTAACGGACAAAGAAAGGACCGAATAGTAGCGTCTGCTGTCTTCTCTCGCTTCAGTCTGAATGACGGCAATCCAAGAATACCTATGGAAGTATTATCGTAGCGACACTATTTGCAAATGTCTATCTCGATCTGTGCGTCTGGAATCCAGTGTGTGTGTGTGTGTGTGTGTGTGTGTGTGTGTGTCCTTCTGTAACGGACAAAGAAAGGACCAAATAGTAGCGTCTGCTGTATTCTCTCGCTTCAGTCTGAATGACGGCAATCGAAGAATACCAATGGAAGTATTATTGCAGCGACACTATTTGCAATTGTCTATCTTGATCTGTGTGTCTGTAATCCAATGCACTTGTTTGTGGACTAATTTGTGTGTCTTTATCTCAATCTGTGTGGAATCAGACCACGTGTGTGTTTTCATTTGTGTGTCCGTATTGCGATCTGTGTGTAAAAAAAAAATGTGTGTGTCAGTCTATTTAGATACCCTGAATGGCTGTATTTTTACATGTGACTTTTGCGACATGTCTGCCATGTAACATTTGTGCGTTTGTATCTCATTCTGTGTGTGTGTAATCAGAGTTTGCACGTTTTGTATGTTTGTATTTTGATTTGTGCGTGTGTAAAACAAAAAGAGATCTTGTCTTTCGATTTATATGTATGTGTAAAAAAAATGTGTGTCTCTGTGTATTCAAATTTGTGTGAAGCAAGACCCCTGATTGGCTATCTTTTTACATGTGACTTTTGCGACACGTCTGCCGTATAAAATTTGTGCGTCTGTATCTCAATCGGTGTGTGTGTAATCAGATCAGTGTGTACCTGTCTCGATTTGTGTGTGTAAAAACAAACAACATCCATATGTCTGTATTTTGATCCAAATGTGTGTGTAAAAACAATGTGTGTGTCTGTGTATTCAAATTTGTGTGACGCAGGCTTTATTTTTACTTGCTGCTTTGGCGACACATCTGCCATGTAAGATTTGTGTGTCTATATCTAAATTTGTGTGTGTCTGATCAGATCAGCGTGTGTCTGTTTTAAATTGTTTGTCCACATTTTGATTTGTGTGTGTGTGAGTGTAAAAAAAAAAATTGTGCGTCGGTCTTTTCAGGTTCGGTTGAAGCAGGACTTTTGCGACACGTCTGCCGTGTAAGATTTGTGTGTCTGTATCTCAATCTGTGTGTGTAATCAGATCATTGTTTGCATATTTTGTGTGTTTGTATTTTGATTTGTGCATGTGTAAAAGAAAAATGGATCTTGTCTTTTGATCTGTGTGTGTGTAAAAAAATGTGTGTGTCTGTGTATTCAGATGTGTGAAGCAACACCCTGATTGGCTGTATTTTTACTTGTCACTTTGGCGACACGTCTGCCATGTAAAATTTGTGTGTCTATATCTAAATTTGTGAGTGTCTGATCAGATCAGCGTGTGCCTGTTTTAAATTGTGTCCATATTCTGATTTGTGTGTGTGTGTAAAAAAAAATGTGTGTGTCAGTCTATTCAGGTACAGTTGAAGCAGGAACCCCGACCGACTGACTGATCAGCGTGTGCCTGTTTTAAATTGTGTGTCCGTATTTTGATTTGTGTGTGTGTAAAAAAAAAAAAAAGGTTGTCGGTCTATTCAGGTTCGGTTGTAGCAGGACTTTTGCGACACGTCTGCCGTGTAGAATTTGTGTGTATCTCAATCTGTGTGTGTGTAATCACATCAGTCTTTGCACGTTTTGTGTGTTTGTATTTTGATTTGTGCATGTGTGAAAGAAAAAAACATCTGTCTTTCAATATATGTGTGTGTCTAAAAAATAAATGTGTGTCTGTGTATTCAAACTTGTGTGAAGCAAGACCCCTGATTGGCTATCCTTTTACACATGAATTTTGCGACACGTCTGCTGTGTAAGATTTGTGCATCTGTATCTCAATCGGTGTGTGTGTAATCAGATCAGTGTGTACATGTCTCGATTTGTGTGTGTAAAAAAATAATAATGCAATATGTACATACAGCTAGCCTAAATAGCATGTTAGCATTGATTAGCTTGCAGTCATGCACTGACCAAAAATGCCTGATTATCACTCCAACAAGTCAATAACATCAACAAAGCTCACCTCTGTGCATTCACGCACAGCATAAAACATTTGGTGGACAAAATGAGACAAAGGAGGAGTGGAAGATTTTACATGTAAACAAACTGTTGCGTCACTGTCCACACTACGGTGAGTTCAAGAACCGCCGAAATTAGTGGGACAAAACAATGTTCACCAAATACTCTGCCGAGTCATACCAAAGACTCATTACCACCCTGCTTGGCACTCAGCATCAAGGGTTGAAATTGGGGGTTTATCACCAAATATTATTCCCGGGCACGGCCACCGCTGCTGCCCACTGCTCCCCTCACCTCCCAGGGGGTGATCAAGGGTCATGGGTCAAATGCAGAGAATAATTTCGCCACACCTAGTGTGTGTGTGACAATCATTGCTACTTTAACCTTAAATACGGACAGACAGATTTTGTTTTTTTTACATACCACACACAAAATACCACACACACGGCCAACCGATTAAACACACAGACTGAACTATTAAATGAACCAAAAATATGACTTATTTTATCTTTCTGGAAAATATTGGACACGATGTGTTGTCAAGCTTATGAGATGTGATGCAAATGTAAGCCACAGTGACATTATTGTTCATTTTTTAAATGTTTATATTTTTTTATAAATGTCTGTAATGCTCATGTCAATGAGAGATTTTTTTAAAAATCACTACTCTGTTGAAATTGTTATTAATATTGATACTGTTGTTGATCCATCCATCCATTTTCTAACGCTTGTCCCTTTCCGGGTCGCGGGAGGTCGCTGGAGCCTTTCTCAGCTGCATTCGGGCGGAAGGCGGTGTACACCCTGGACAAGTCGTTATCTCATCGCAGACTGTTGTTGATAATATTAATTTTTTGCCTGACTGCTTTTGGATTGTTTTGTGTCATGTTTGTGTGTCCTCTCAATTCCTCTGTTTGTTGCTATTCTGAACGTGAATGGGTCGGGTTTGGTTTTGGAATTGGATGCAGCTGAGATAGGCTCCAGCACCCCCCGAGACTCCGAAAAGGACAAGCGGTAAAAAAATGGATGGATGGATGGTATTGTTGTGTATTGTTTATGTAAAAAAACTAACAAACCAAAAAAAACACACAGATTAAGGTACAGACACACAAATTTGTGCATGGACACGTGAATCAGTGTACAGACGCACAGATTGAGGTACGCATTTGCAAATAGTTTTGCTCCAATAATACTTCCATAAATACCGCTTTTCCGCTCACTCACTAAGGTGAAAATGCTCCCTGATAGAGACGTAATTCCCATCATAAAGGTTCTTGCATAGAAATGTAGACATTGAAAATAATACAGCCACCAGACATCACAGTGTGTCACACACAAGCAGACCTCCACAGCTTCTGCACAAAGGACCAGGAAACTACAGGGAGGCAGCGCCACCTGCAGGATATAAATTGTAAACGCTCATTTAGTGGAAAGTGGCCCTGATGTTTGAATGGTGCAATATGTACTTCTGTTACAGGCTATTTGGAAACACTGTATAAAGAGTTGAATGTAAGTAAGTTAACGCATTCATGCAGAATAACCCCATTATTTGTTCTTCCCTGTGATGTTTTTAGCGCTGGAACAGGATTTCCCCAGAGCAGCAACACTTAAAGGCCTACTGAAACTCACTACTACCGACCACGAAGTCTGATAGTTTATATATCAATGATGAAATATTAACATTGCAACACTTGCCAATGCCGTCTTTATAGTTTACTAAATTGCAATTTTAAATTTCCCGAGAGTTTCTTGTTGAAAACGTTGCGGAATTATGACATGTACGCGTGACGTCACGGACTGTTAGGAAATATTAGCGCTCCGCACAAACACAGCTAAAAGTCGTCTGCTTTAACCGCATAATTACACAGTATTTTGGACATCTGTGTTGCTGAATCTTTCACAATTTTTCAATTTATAATGGAGAAGTCAAAGTAGAAAGATGGAGTTGGGAAGCTTTAGCCTTTAGCCACACAAACACACGGTGATTCCTTGTTTAAAATTCCCGGAGGTGAAACTTTCCTATGGATCAGAGCGGTCAAGCGAACATGGATCCCGATCAAATGTCAACCAGCAGTTTAAGGTGAGAAAATTGTGGTAATAAGTCGGCACTTACCGGAGATCAGCTCAGCTTGTGCCGTCAACTTCCATCAGACACTGGCCTCAAGACACCCGTGGACACACCCTTCCGACTATCAGGTACTATTTAACTCACTAAAACACTAGCAACACAATAGAAAGATAAGGGATTTCCCAGAATTAATCTTAGTAAATGTGTCTAAAAACATCTGATTCAGTCCCAATGCAATCGCGTTTTTTTTTTCTAGTCCGTCGCTATCAATATCCTCAAACACAAATCTTTCATCCTCGCTCAAATTAATGGGGAAATTGTCGTTTTCTCGGTCCGAATACCTCTTTTTGTTGGAGGCTCCCATTGAAAACAATGTGAGGATGTGAGGAGCCCTCAACGGGTGACGTCATCGTCTGTGACTTCCGGTAAAGGCAAGGCTTTTCTGTTAGCGACCAAAAGTTGCGAACTTTATCGTCGATGTTCTCTACTAAATCCATCCATCCATCCATTTTCTACCGCTTATTCCCTTTTGAGGTCGCGGGGGGCGCTGGCGCCTATCTCAGCTACAATCCTTTCAGCAAAAATATGGCGATATCGCGAAATGATCAAGTATGACACATAGAATGGACCTGCTATCCCCGTTTAAATAAGAAAATCTCATTTCAGTAGGCCTTTAAAGGCCTACTGAAACCCACTACTACCGACCACGAAGTCTGATAGTTTATATATCAATGATGAAATCTTAACATTGCAACACATGCCAATACGGCCGGTTTAGTTTACTAAATTGCAATTTTAAATTTCCAGCAAAGTGTCCTGTTGAAAACGTTGCGGAATGATGACGCTTATGTTGACGCGTCCTTGTGACGTTATTGGTTGTAGCGGATATTTTATCCCAGCACCACTCACGGCTAAAAGTCGTCCGATTTAATCGCATAATTACACAGTATTCTGGACATCTGTGTTGCTGAATATTTTGCAATTTGTTCAATTAATAATGGATACAACAAAGATGAAAGCATTTGGTGGAAAGCGGTGTATTTTGGCCGGCTGTAGCAACACAAACACAGCCGGTGTTTCTTTGTTTGTTGTGAAGCTTTACTATGGAACAGAGCGGTCAAGCGAACATGTTTCTCTACCACATGTCAACCGGCAGGTTTTGGTGGGAAAATTGTGGTAATAAGTTGGCTCTTACCGTAAACATGAGCGGAGCTTGTGTCGTACTTCCTGCAGCAGCTGTCAAATAGGCAGCTGTGACTTTCTTGGCTCCTCCATGGCTTCACTCAGAGACACTGGGGGCCACCACACCCCTCCGACTTTCAGGTATGACTGTATAATCTCACTAAAACACTAGTAACACAATAATCAGATAAGGGATTTTCCAAAATTATCCTAGTAAATGTGTCTAATAACATCTGGATCGCTCCTGCCCTCGTCTTTTTTTTTTCTTTTTTCTAGTCCTTCACTCTCACTTTCCTCATCCACGAATCTTTCACCCTCGCTCCAATTAATGGGGAAATTGTCGCTTTCTCGGTCAGAATCGCTCGCACTGCTGGTGTTTATGATTGTAATCAATGTGCAGATGTGAGGAGCCCTCACACCGGTGACGTCACGCGCACATCGTCTGCTACTTCCAGTACAGGCGAGGCTTTTTTATTAGCGACCAAAAGTTGCGAACTTTATCGTCGATGTTCTCTACTAAATCCTTTCAGCAGAAATATGGCAATATCGCGAAATGATCAATGACACGTAGAATGGACCTGCTATCCCCGTTTAAATAAGAAAATCTCATTTCAGTAGGCCTTTAAATTACACAGATTTTAAAATGTTACCAGACACACTGCACAAAGTATCGCCACCAGCCTGAATTTTACTTTAGATTTAGACAAGCGGCACACTACTAAAGAGTCTAATCCTTTTTCTGTTTGACGACAACAGTGTGGAGCGCTGCGCTCGTGAGAGACTTCAGGCTAATGCTAATTTGCGCTAAAGGGAGATTATGCTGGTTTAAAAATCCACGTCCCGGGGACACGCGTACTTCCGGAAATGCGGATCCTTTTTTTTTAATGCATAGAAAGACACAAAAAGTGTGTTGACGCCAACAGTGCCAATATTAAGCATTTCATGACTCATACAACAAAACCCAGAACCAGTGAAGTTGTCACATTGTGTAAATGGTAAATAAAAGAAAATATAATGATTTGCAAATCCTTTTCAACTTATATTCAATTGAATAGACTGCTAAAACAAGATATTTAATGTTCCTTTCCTTTTAACAACACTCAGTAAACGTTTGGGAACTGAGGAGACACATTTATGGAGCTTTTCAGGTGGAATTCTCAAACGATGTCGATCCAGCGGGAAATAAAAGTGAACTTTCCATGGACTCACAAAGACTAAAACAAGTCATTTACTGGAGACATGGCACAGGATGAAGTTAAAAAGGTTGACTCTAAAAATCTGCGTCCTAGGGACACGCAGACTTCCGGAAATGCGCGTTCTTTTTTATTTTAATGCATAAAAAGACACAAAAGGTGCTTTAACGCCAACAGTGCCAATATTGAGCATTTCCAGATTCATACTACAAAACCCAAAACCAGTGAAGTTGGAACATTGTGTAATTTGTTAATAAAAACAGAATACAATGATTTAAAATGCTTTTCAACTATTTCCCTATTCAATTGAATAAACTGCAAAGACAAGATATTTAATTTTTCAACTGAGAAACTTCTTTTTTTTTTTTTCAAATAATCATTAACTTGGAATTTGATGTCAGCAACAAAGTGCAAAAAAGTTGGCACAGGGGCGTTTTTACCACTGTGTTATATGGCCTTTCCTTTTAACAACACTTGGTAAACGTTCGGGAACTGAGGAGACACATTTTTGAAGCTTTTCAGGTGGAATTCTCAAACGACGTTGATCCAGCGGGAGATAAAAGTGAAGTTTCCATGAACTCACAAGGACTAAAACAAGTCATTTACTGGAGACATGGCACAGGATGAAGTTAAAAAGGTTGACTTTAAAAATCTGCGTCCCAGGGACGTGCGGACTTCTGGAAATGCACGTCCTTTTTTATTTCAATGCGTAAAAAGACACAAAAAGTGTGTTTACGCCAACAGTGCCAATATTAAGCATTTCAATATTCATACTACAAAACCCAAAACCAGTGAAGTTGGAACATTGTGTAAATGGTAAACAAAAAGAGAATACAATGATTTGCCAATCCTTTTCAACTTATATTCAATTGAATAGACTGCAAAGACAATATATTTAATGTTCACACTGAGAAACTTGTTGTTTTTTTGCAAATAATCATTAACTTGGAATTTAATGGCAGCAACACATTGCAAAAAAGTTGGCACAGGGGCGTTTTTACCACTGTGTTACATGGCCTTTCCTTTTAACAACACTCAGTAAGCGTTTTGGAACTGAGGAGACACATTTTTGATTTTTTAAGGTAGAATTTTCAAACGATGTTGATCCAGCAGGAGATAAAAGTGAAGTTTCCATGGACTCACAAAGACTAAAACAAGTCATTTACTGGAGACATGGCACAAGATGAAGTTAAAAAGGTTGACTTTAAAAATCTGCGTCCCAGGGACTTGCGGACTTCTGGAAATGCACGTCCTTTTTTGTTTCAATGCGTAAAAAGACACAAAAAGTGTGTTAACGCCAACAGTGCCAATATTAAGCATTTCAAGATTCATACTACAAAACCCAAAACCAGTGAAGTTGGAACATTGTGTAAATGGTAAACAAAAAGAGAATACAATGATTTGCCAATCCTTTTCAACTTATATTCAATTGAATAGACTGCAAAGACAACATATTTAATGTTCACACTGAGAAACGTGTTGTTTTTTTTGCAAATAATCATTAACTTGGAATTTAATGGCAGCAACACATTGCAAAAAAGTTGGCACAGGGGCCTTTTTACCACTGTGTTACATGGCCTTTCCTTTTAACAACACTCAGTAAACGTTTGGGAACTGAGGAGACACATTTTTTAACTTTTCAGGTGGAATTCTCGAATTATGTCAATCGAGCGGGAAATAAAAGCGAAGTTTCCATGGACTCACAAAGACTAAAAAAAGTCATTTACTGGAGACACGGCACAGGATGAAGTTAAAAAGGTAGACTTTGAAAATCCCCGTCCCAGGGACGTACGGACTTCTGGAAATGCGTGTCCTTTTTTATTTTGATGCGTAAAAAGACACAAAAAGTGCTTTAACGCCAACAGTGAATGAAGAGAAAACAAATGTGTTTTTGTCTTACTTATGGATTGTGAATAATAGACAACATCTAAAAGAAAACGTTGTGAGTCTGACTCTTGCTTTCTTCAAACTGCCAACACAAGTTCCCAGATGGATAAGAAGCATCTTCTCTCAGGTGAACTGACAACCACCAGGGGAGCTCATTACTTCCACAACGTTACATTTACAGTCGTGGTCAAAAGTTTACATACACTTGTAACAAAAATGTAACTTAAAACATTTGTATGCACGTACAACACTTAAAACCTTCAGTATATCTGTATGTTGAATAAAATTATGGAATGTATTCAGCAAAAGCAATCAAACAATGAACTCATATAATCCACTTCAAGGAACTCTTCAAACTTAAAGTGTTTACAAAGTACAAAGAAGAAGAACCATGATAAACATTCTGAATTTAGTTGTGATAGAGTGATTGGAGCAAATACTTGTTGGTCACAAAAAACATTCATGAAGTTTGGTTCATTAATGCTCAATTTTTGTTGCATCTGACCACAAAATTTTCCTCCGGAAGGTCTTATCTTTGTCCATGTGATGTCAGATGAAACAAAAATGTAGCTGTTTAGCCACAATACCCAGCAATATGTTTGGAGGAGAAGAGATGAGGCCTTTAATCCAGGAATACCATTCCTACCGTCAGGCATGGTGGTGGTAGTATTATGTGCTCTGGGCCTGTTTTGCTGCCTATGGAACTGGTGCTTTACAGAGAGTAAAGGGGGCAATGAAAAGGGAGGATTCAGAACAACCTAAAACCATCAGCCCGGAGGTTGGGTCTTCGGCGCAGTTGGGTGTTCCAACAGGACAATGACCCCCAAACACACGTCAAAAGTGGTAAAGGCGTGGCTAAAATTAAGGTTTTAGAACGGCCTTCCCAAACTCCTGACAAATACGTGTGGACAATGCTGAAGAAACAAGTCCATGTCAGAAAACCAACACATTTAGCTGAACTGCACCAATTTTGTCAAGAGGAGTGGTCAAAAAATCAAGCAGAAGCTTGTGGATGGCTACCAAGAACTCCTTATTGCAGTGAAACTTGCCAAGGGACATGTAAGCAAATATTAACATTGCTGTATGTATACTTTTGACCCAGCACATTTTCAGTAGACCCATATTAAATTCATAAAAGAACCAAACTTCATGAATGTTTTTTGTGACCAACAAGTATGTGCTCCAATCACTCCATCACAAAAAAATAAGAGCTGTAGAAATGATTGGAAACTCAAGACAGCCATGACATTATGTTCTTTACAAGTGTATGTAAACTTTTGACCAAGTCTGTATATGGAAATGATTATGAAGGACACACTTGGTGCAGCACGGGCGGGGTTGAGTTTGAGACCCACTCCCCCCCAGACAAGTCTACTCACGAGACAAACTTCCCCAGCTCCACCTGGATGATGGCGTTTTGAAGGTGGACCTCCAGCAGCTGGGCCTCGGCTGAGCTCTGGCCCTCCTCGCTGGGCTTGCTGGCGTGAGGGGAGAAGATCCGCAGCATGCCCATGAAGCTGCCCACCACCACCTTGTCTGCAGAAGAGGGGAAAGTTCAACGTGTACAATCACTGGGGTTTTTGTCCATTTTCCGGGTTCGGTCCGAACCGTGTCCGCTGCCGCTGTTGTCCACGTCTCCCACACAGACGCACCCCTGGTCGAACTCCTCCCCCTCGCCAAGGGCTGCAGACCACCAGTCTCGTGCCTTGAACAGAGACATGGCGCCTCTGCTTGGACACGACAAACGGGGGAGCGGGTCACAACTCTTGTCGCGTGTCGCGGGATTACGGCGGGATCACCGCAAAACTGGTTACTTCCTGCCAGGAGCGTGCCTCGCCTCCGCTGACACCTGCGGCCAATAGGGAAGCAGCAGGACAGTCACGTGACCTCACAGGACAGTAAGACCGAGGAGAAGTGGGGCGGGGGGAGAAAGAAGCTTTAGTGCTGAGCAGGTGGAAAAGGCAACTAATCCGGGAAGACGCATTGTACTGACAGGAAGCTACATGGTTTTACTTTCATTTCATGCATGCAGACATTAAACATTAAGAAAACGGCAACAATGAGTTTTGTAAACATATATAAAATGTCATCCTTTCCAAATATAACTGTGGATAAGGAAATAATACAAAATGTTAGTGAATATCATTACCCAGGTGTCATTCTAGACCAGGAGTCGGGAACCTTTTTGGCTGAGAGAGCCAAGAAGCCAAATATTTTAAAATGTATTTACGTAAGGGCCATTTCTATATTTTTCGGAGTATAAGTCGCTCCGGAGTATAAGTTGCACCTGCCGAAAATGCATAAGAAGGAAAAAAACATATATAAGTCACACTGGAGTATAAGTCACATTTTTGGGGGAAATTTATTTGATAAAACCCAACACCAAGAATAGACATTTGAAAGGCAATTCAAAATAAATAAAGAATAGTGAACAACAGGCTGAATAAGTGTACGTTATATGACGCATAAATAACCAACTGAGAAGGTGCCTGGTATGTTAACATAAAATATTATGGTAAGAGTCATTCAAATAACTATAACATATAAAAATGCTATACGTTTACCAAACAATCGGTCACTCCTACTCGCTAAATCCCATGAAATCTTATACGTCTAGTCTCTTACGTGAATGAGCTAAATAATATTATCTGATATTTTACGGTAATGTGTTAATAATTTCACACATAAATCGCTCCTGAGTAGGGTTGGGTATCGTTTGAATTCGAACGATTCCGATTCTGATTCTTTGTTTCGATTCCGATTCCTGACAATTCTCGATTCTGATTCTTCTTGTACAATGTGTTTGACAGGTAGTCCCTGTAAGGTGATATGTATTTTGGGTTGAGAGTTTTCACCATATCCCTGCAAACATAAACAAACATGTAATGTTGCAGTTACTGTTTAGCCCAGTATCCATTAGCTTAGCTCTTAACGTTGTTGCTTAACCGACCTAAATGTTGGAGATTCCACCTCTGAAAAGGGACAGTCTTTTGACTATGTGTGCAGTGACCTTTCTGTGGCACTCTTCCGTCTGTGGCACCGACATTTTCCCCATTGCCGCTACAGTGAACGTAGTACGCTGAGCACATCGCGGAGCCTGGCTAGCAGGTTGTAAATTGTCTATGAAAAAATACGCGGGCTAATTTGTTAGCTGCCTCAACGTTGGCGCAAAACACATTATTAATTGCATATATATTGTTTTACTTACCGGATTCGGACTGCAAACTTTTGAACAATTCCGGAAGAATCGGAAAGTTAGTCCCGGTTCCAATCGATACCCAACCCTACTACTGAGTATAAGTCGCACCCCCGGCCAAACCATGAAAAAAAATGCGACTTATAGTCCAAAATATACGGTAATATTTTTTTAACTCTGAACACAACTAAACGCATGCATTTTTAAGTAGGACCAACATTTCAAGAGTATAATAGGTCTCTTATTCTTTGTAATAACATTGTTATTCTGAAGCTAACCCTGCAGCGAAGCGGGGTGTTGCCAGGATCGCCCTCGAAATAAGCGACAGGTGCGTAGATGGCCCACCTGGGCCTTGTTATCTAATCACCTGTCGCTCTGTTATAAGCAGCAGCCAGGAGGAGAGACGGGGTTGGAGCTGGAGCCAGAGCGCGAGCGAGAACGAAAGAGGAATTCAGCACCACAGTTTGCTCACAATAAACAATGTGAAGTGAAGTGAATTATATTTATACAGCGCTTTTTCTCTAGTGACTCAAAGCGCTTTACATAGTGAAACCCAATACCTAATTTTTACATTAAACCAGTGTGAGTGGCACTGTGAGCAGGTGGGTAAAGTGTATTGCCCAAGGACACAACGGCAGTGACTAGGGAGGCTGAAGCGGGGATCGAACCTGCAACCCTCAAGTTGCTGGCACGGACGCTCTACCAACCGAGCTATACCGCCCCAATGATAATAATAAATAATATAATATATATAATATATTATATATATATGAATAATATAAATATATTCTACATATATTCTACATTTAAGTACAGTCAAAGAACATATGCATTACACTGTTTATACAGTCTGATGGCTGTCGGTATGAAGGACCTCCTGTGTCGTTCCGTGTTACAATTTGGGAGACTGAGACTTCCACTGAACGTGCTCATTCTCTCCGTAAGGTCCTAGTGTAGTGGGTGGGAGGTATTGTCCATAATGGCTAGGAGTTTAGCTAGACTTCTTCTCTCTGACACCACCGCCAGAGAGTCTAGCTGTGCATGCATATGAAAAATAGTGACAGAGAATATGGACAATTCAACCCTTAACTCAACAATGAGTAGTGTTATGTGTGTGTATATGTGTAAATATATGAACACTGAAAATCAAGTATTAATTTTATTTGTGTGTATATATATATATATATATATATCCATCCATCCATCCATTTTCTACCGCTTATTCCCTTTGGGGTCGCGGGGGCGCTGGTGCCTATCTCAGCTACAATCGGGCGGAAGGCGGGGTACACACATATATATATATATATATATATATATATATATACACATAGCTAGAATTCACTGAAAGTCATTTCTTATATATATATATATATATATATATATATATATATATATATATATATATATATATATGAAATACTTGCCTCTTAACTACGCCCCCAACCACGAGACCCCCACCCCCCACCCCACTGGGTGTGAGTTTTCCTTGCCCTTATGTGGGCCCACCTAGGATGTCGTAGTGGTTTGTGTTGTGGTTTGTGCAGCCCTTTGAGACACTAGTGATTTAGGGCTATATAAGTAAACATTGATTGATTGATTGTCATTGCACATTGTACTTATTATTTTATTGCATGATTTTTGTACCCCTTTAATTTAAGTAGCCAGGGACTGCAGATGGAAATGAGCTATAGTCAGCTGCAGAACATATCTGTCTTTAAGCTTAATGTCCCATCTTAATGTGCATTCCATCCATCCATTTCCTACCGCTTGTCCCTTCAAAAAAAATACTCAACTAAACAGCGTGTGGTAGTATTCATGTATAAAAGAGTTGCCTAAGACAGATAGGAACATGTACTACTAAGATATTCGAAGGTTGACTTTGTGGTTTGAGCGTGTGAAAAAGGTGAAGTTTAAAATGTGAAGTGGCGGTACAGACACAGGTGTGTTAGCTGGATGCTAACTAGCGGACTTTGCGAGCTAATTAGCGACTTCCGCGAGTTATCCGGTGGCCACTCAGCAGGACAAATGTTTTTCTCTTACCTCCCGGCTCCAAATCAACTCCGGCGATAGCTTTAGGCGTGTCGCTGGTCCTTGTTGTGCTTGAAATCACATTCGTCGCCGTCTGGAAGCCATCGTCCTGTTGTCATGGCACTGACGCTCAGCTACTGGGGGGAAGCGGGCTGCAGTGCGCATGACCGAAAAAGAGATGCATGATGGGAACTTGAGTTTTAAAGCATAACACATTCACACTGGCTTTGGTAGTTTAGAGGTCAGTATATTGAATGGTAATATATATATATATGTGTATATATATATATATATATATATATATATATATATATATATATATATATATATATATATATATATATATATATATATATATATACATATATATATATATACATATATATATATATGTATATATATATATATATATATATATATATATATATATATATATATATATATATATATATATATATATATATATATATATATATTCATTTATTTATTTATTTTTTTTTTTTTAAGTTTTAAAATATATAAGTTTTAAAGTGTAACACATTCACACTGGCTTTAGTAGCTTGGAGCAGTGGTCCCCAACCACCGGGCCGCAGAAGAATTTTTTATAAAAAAAATAAAAAATAAAAAAAATGTATTATTATTTTTTTTAAATTAAATCAACATAAAAAACACAATATACACTTCCAAATAGTGCACCAACCTTAAAAAAAACTCCCTTTTTCATGACAGAAACGTCCCTTTTTCATGACAAAGAAGAAAAAAAAAAAAAAAAAGAAAAAGGACACCCCCCCGGGCCGCGGGAAAAAATTATTAAGCGTTGACCGGTCCGCGGATACAAAAAGGTTGGGGACCACTGGCTTAGAGGTCATTGTATTGAATTGTTATGTGTGTATATATATATATATATATATATATAAATATACATATATATGTGTGTGTGTGTATGTATATATACTATATATGCGTGTTTATATGTATATATTTGTGTATATGTATATGTGTGTTTATATATATATATATATATATATATATATATATATATACACATATATATGTATACATATATACATATGTGTATGTATATATACCATATATATGCGTGTTTATATGTATATATTTGTGTATATGTATATCTGTGTTTATATATACTATATATATATATATATGTGTGTTTATTTGTATATATGTGTGTGTGTGTATATATATATATATATTAGGGCTGGGCAACGATTAAAAATTGTAATCGAAGTTAATCGCACTATTTCTCCGATTAATCGCGATTAACTGCATTGTATACACAAAGCCCAATAATGAATTCAAAAGTAGTGTGTAGTCCACCTTTATTGGAATATTCTCCCACATGAACAAAAGCGCCAAAACATTTGTTGTGCAAACACAATTTAAATCAGTCCTTGTTAAACAGTAGCAGTTAAATAGCATATTTTATGAAAATCAACTCAAAAAATGTAAATACAAACATTTAAGCTTATTGCCACTGCCAGAGTATTTAAGTTGTCCTCTTTGTTATGGAAAATAAATATAATCTACATACAAATCTCTGAGCCACAATCATAACATCTGAACAGGCAACTTCTGAGGTAACAGCAGAAACCTTTTTTTTATCAGGGATCTTATGTTCCAAAAACCTATATTACAGGTAGTGGGCTGTTTTAGGGAATTTTTGATCAAATTATCCGTAGTAGCAATATTAATAATGTTGTGTTTATTCTGCGTAGTGCACTTAAAATAATTAAGACCATATCTAGGAATTGATATGATGGGAATTTTCCGATTGTTTGCTTGGTGCTTTGATAAACTGAACGCATCATATATCTGGTACTATATTGGGATGTTATGAGGCAGGGAAAAAAAAACTACCCTACCCAGCATGCAACAGGAGTGGCGAGCATGTGCGGTAGCCCGGTATAGGTTGTGTGTCGCCATGACATCATCTTGTATGTTGTGATATGCACGCTCTGAAAGTAAACGTTAAGAACTCAGCCAACACGCCTCATCCGCATTATTCATAAATAGACAGACAACACAAATACTCCGCTGCTTCACAGGCCGCTGGATGTAGCCGGCAAAGTATTCCCATGCTAGCTAGCCGGTCTAGCAAGCACGCTTCATTCAGTCCAAAACGGCCCGATCTATCCACATTCAGAATTGTCTGGCGGTCGTAAGTGATCCCGGAGTGACCACGCTGTAATCCAGCCATGAAATTTGCAGAATTGTCCGTTATTTTTGCCCAATGTTCCATCTTTACCAAGAGCTCCTCCACGCCGAAGCCCGTCCGGGCGTCGCCATCTTGTTAAGAAAAGGCGTTAACAGAATAAAAGCATGTAAACAACATACGCAAATGTGCGATAAAATAATTGTCGGCGTTAATAGAGTGATGAATTAACTCGTAATTAACGCATTAATTTGCCCACCCCTAATATATATATATATATATATATATATATATATATATATATATATACACTGTATATATATGTTTATATATATATATGTATGTGTCTGTATATGTATATGTCTATATACTATATATATTTATATATATGTGTGTGTGTGTATATGTATATGTGTATGTATATATACTATATATATATATATGTGTGTGTGTATATGTTTATGTGTATGTGTATATACTATATATATATGTGTGTGTATATGTATATGTGTATGTATATATATGTGTGTGTGTGTGTGTGTGTGTGTGTGTGTGTGTGTGTGTGTGTGTGTGTGTGTGTGTGTGTGTGTGTGTGTGTGTGTGTGTGTGTGTGTGTGTGTGTGTGTGTGTGTGTGTGTATATGTGTATGTATATATACTATATATATATATATATATATGGATGTGTATATGTGTATGTATATATATATACGTGTGTGTGAGTGTGTGTGTGTATATGTGTATATGTATATATACTATATATATATATATATGGGTGTGTATATGTGTATGTATATATATGTGTGTGTGTGTGTGTGTGTGTGTGTGTGTGTGTGTGTGCGTGTGTGTGTGTGTGTGTGTGTGTGTATATATACATGTGTAACCCTAAGCCCCGTTTTTGTTTTTATTATTAAATGTATGTATTTATTCTACCTCCTTTGTTTTGTCTCTTATATTTACTTTTGTTTTCTCAACAAGTTTTATTTTTATGAGGATTGTCTTTCATTTGATTAATTTCATTATGCTGTGTCAATTGCTCTAGCTGAATGGTTACGTACGAAAAGGGCCTTAGTTTTTGTATATTGTATGGAAAACCGTTCAATTAAATAAATGAAACAAAAAGAACCGGAAGTGGCTGTTGAGAGATAAAACAAGAACAGAGTGGTGTTATGTTTTGCGGTTATATATCAAACCAGTTTGATCTATGGTCACCTAGTCTGTCTGAGGCAGGATACAACACAACACTATTGTCCCAAAAAGTGATTCTCTGCCAAAAATGTACTCCCGCTGCTGGAGCGTGCACCGCTTGTTAAAGCTGCACTGCTTGTTAAAGGGGTTTCTGTCAAGAAAGTGTTAAAAACAAGCCTGATTTGTGTATATATATATTTTTTTTTTCAAACCAGCACTGCTAAAATAACTATAGATTAACTGCAAATATATCTGTTGACATACAGTTATTAATTTTTAAATGTTAATGCCTTTTTTGTCAAAGAAAAACCCTTGTTTTTTATTGGCAAAAAGACAAAATATGCATTATTCCCCCCCAAAAAAATTTCCAACTCGAACATTTGATGTAAATTATTTGGAGTCCTAAATGGGTAAATATTTTGTAATAACATTGCTTTTGATACATTATTTTTTTTTTTAAGAATGACAAAGAAATCTGACTAAAAGTGTCAGGGATCCATAGGGCCCCCACTTATAAAAAGTGCTAAAAAATAAGTCATTTATTTTAATTATTTTAACACTTAAATATCTATAGATCAATGTCAGATCCATTCATTGCGGTAAAAAAAAAATGTATGCCCTTTTTTTAATAAAGAAAAAAACTAAATGTTTTTTATGGCAAAAATACAAAATATGTCATATTCTCCCCAAATGTTCTTTATTTTAATCATACAGTTTAAAACCTTATCAAACGATATGAAACCATGTGTTAATTACAAAGATTATTATATATTGAACACATGAACCTTAGGCACATCCTATTATACATCACATTTCAAGATGAATTTTGATGCGAAACGTTTGCACATTTGAATAATATCTTGGGCTTTTGAAAGCTGTATACAAGGGTACTTTGAATCATAGTACTGTTTAATACCCAAGTAGCAGACGGAGTACAAAGATGGGCAACGTAACCAAACTGTTCATTTCAAAACAAACTTTGATGCAAAATGTTTACACATTTTAAAAATAATATCTTAGGCTTTTGAAAGTGATATACAAGGTTACTTTGAATCATGGTACTGTTTAATACCCAGATAGCAGAAGGAGTTCAAAGATGGGCAACATGTTTAGAAGAAAATAAAGTTAATGAGTAATATGTCTCAACACATGCTATTATATATCACATTTTAAGACGAATTTTGATGCAAAACGTTTTAAATAATATCTTGGGCTTTTAAAATTCCATATACAAAGCTACTTTGAATCATGGTACTGTTTAATACCCAAGTAGCAGACAGAGTACAAAGATGGGCAACGTTACCAATCTGTTCATTTCAAAACAAACTTTGATGCAAAATGTTTACACATTTTAAAAATAATATTTTGGGCTTTTGAAAGTGATATATAAGGATACTTTGAATCATGGTACTGATTAATACCCACATAGCAGAAGGAGTACAGAGATGGGCAACATGTTAAGAAGAAAAGAAAGTTAATGAGTAATATGTCTTAACACATCCTATTATATATCACATTTTAAGACGAATTTTGATGCAAAACATTTCAAATAATATCTTGGGCTTTTAAAAAGCCATATACAAAGCTACTTTGAATCATGGTACTGTTTAATATCTAAGTAGCAGACGGAGTTAACAAAGATGGGCAACGTAACCAAACTGTTCATTTCGAAACAAACTTTGATGCAAAATGTTTACACATTTTAAATAATATCTTGGACTTTTGAAAGTGATATACAAGGGTACTTTGAATCATGGTACTGTTTAATACCCACATAGCAGAAGGAGTACAAAGATGGGCAACCTGTTTAGAAGAAAAGAAAGTTAATGAGTAATATGTCTTAACACATCCTATTATATATCACATTTTAAGACGAATTTTGATGCAACATGTTTCAAATAATATCTTGGGCTTTTAAAAAGCCATATACAAAGCTACTTTGAATCATGGTACTGTTTAATACCCAAGTAGCAGACGGAGTTAACAAAGATGAGCAACGTAACCAAACTTAAACTTTGAAGGGTAAGACATGATGAAATTGCCAAACCATAACTTAGAATGGTACGCCAAGTAGCTACATAAATGGTGGGCAAACTTTTCGGCTGAGGAACCACATTGGTTTTTGAAAATTAACAGACGTGCCGGGCGAGCACATGGCTCATCTTAAAACATACCTTATGTGTTGGAACTAAGAGTGGACTACTCAAACATGGGCTGTTTAAATCATAACAATTCTATTTTCAACTATATGAAAACAAAGAAACTCTATTTTAAATGGTATTAAAGGGTAGACCCTTACATTTGCGTTTAGCGGGAGGGGTGTTGTTGATCATTTTTTGTTGCCACTGCATCCAAGTCTAGTACCAGTTTTTTTGGGGGTTTTTTTGTGGCATTTCTCAAAACAGATATTTGCTCAATTCTGTTTTCATATTTGGCGGGCCGGATGAAATGGACCAACGGGCCAGATGTGGCCCCCGGGCCGTAGTTTGCCCACCCCTGAGCTATAATGCAGAGGACTGAACATAAAGTTTATCTCCAGAAGTAATTGTATAATATGGATTTACTTACTTATGGGACTGCAAACTGGATTTGATGCTCCAAAGAGTTGGTGAACTTTACTTTAAATATAAAGAAAAATGAGGGCTCGTCCGGGATTTAAACCCGGGACCTCTCGCACCCTAAGCGAGAATCATACCCCTAGACCAACGAGCCATATGTTCCAAACGTTAACATTCTTTAAATAAAATTGATGCCACGTACACTGTGGAAGTCTCATTATGCTGGGAAGAAACTGCACAATACTGCTGCCTACAGACCATTTAGTGTATTACAGCTGCTTTAAAGCGAACTGCTAAGAGAACTTTCCTGGAAATATAACAAAAAATTAGAAGTTAGACAAAGAATAAGATGCATTATAGCAGATGTGCGGCGGCCAATTTGATTGTTTTCATTTTCAAAAACAATACAATATATAGACTTTTATTATTTATTTTATTTATTTTTTACCTTTAAGACTCTCCTCAAGTTTGGTACTGTCTCAGTCATAAAAATGTGAACAAATATTTATAATATCGCTTACTGATCAGACTTTTTTTTTTTTAATACTTTTTTATGTTTTATGCCCTTTTTGTTAATGAAAACCCAGTTGTTTTAATTAAAAAAAAACACACAAATTATATATATATATATATATATATATATATATATATTTATATATATATATATATATATATATATATATATATATTTATATATATATATATATATATATATATATATATATATATAAATATAATAAAGTAAAATTAGCCTTAAAAATGTCAATAATTTATAACAATGTTGATTTTGAGTCGTTATTCATATTTTAAACTGTAGTTAATAATAATAATAATAAAATCCCACTGAACTTCTTAGGGATACTAAAGTGTCAAAAATAAAAGTGTTAAAAAATATATATTTATAACATTTTTTTTTTACTTCCAATGCTTAAAATTTGAGATTAAATTGAGTGCAATCGGTTGATTATAAGTTTTTATTGTTCTATTATTTTTTTGTTTTTTTTAATGCTGTTTTTGTAAGAGAACATTTTAGTTTTCTTGATAGAAGACACAAAAGAAATAAAACCCCTTTTTTTATGGCAAACACAAAAAAATTCAATATTTCCCCCCAAAAAATTTTTTAAAAAAATTTTTGTTTTCCCACGCTTGTCCGTCGATATAAATTTGGAGTATTTATTTGATTATTTGTTTATGTTTTGTGCACTTTTTGTTCGTGAAAACCCTTTTTTTTTAATGAAAATAAAAACAAAAAATTACAAATTACGTAATCAAAAAAGTGTATCATATATGTGAAGTACATGGAGCTTTAAAATGTCAATAATTTAAAACAACATTGATTTGTAGTTATTATTCATATATGTTTTTTAAAGTTTTAACAAAAAAACGCAAATTACGTTAAAATAAAAGTGTAATATTTATGTGAAGTAAAAGGAACTTTAAAAATGTCAATAATTTAACACAACATTGATTTGTAGTTATTATTCATATTTTTTAAAAATGGTTTTAATTTAAAAAAAAAACACACAAAATACGTTCAAATAAAAAGTGTAATATTTATATGAAGTAAAATGAGCTTTAAAAATGTAAATAATTTAAAACAACATTGATTTTGAGTCGTTATTCATATTTTAAGCATTAGTTAATAATAATAATAAAATCCCACTAAACTTCTCAGGGATCCTAAAGCGTCCCACTCATAAAAGTGTTAAAAAAATGTTTATATATATATATATATATATATATATATATATATATATATATATATATATATATATATATATATATATATATATATATATATATATATATATATATATATATAAATGTTTTACATCCAACACTTAAAATTTGAGATTACATTTAGTGCAATCCGTTGATTATAAGTTTTTATTGTTTTGTTATTTTTTGTTTTTTTTAATGTTGTTTTTGTAAGAGAACATTTTAGTTTTCTTTATAAAAGACACAAAAGAAACAAAACCCTTTTTTTATGGCAAACACAAAAAATGCAATATTTCCCCCCCAAAAAATTATTTAAAAATTATTATTTTTCCCACGCTTGTCAGTTGATATAAATTTGGAGTATTTATTTAATTATTTGTTTATGTTTTGTGCACTTTTTGTTCATGAAAATAAAAGCAAAAAATTACAAACTACGTAATAAAAAAAGTGTACAATATATGTGAAGAAAATGGAGCTTTAAAAATGTCAATAATATAAAAAAACATTGATTTGTAGTCATTATTCATATTTTTAAATAAAAGGGGTTTTAATTAAAAAAAAAACGCAAATTACGTTAAAATAAAAGTGTAATATTTATGTAAAATAAAAGGAGCCTTAAAAATGTTAATAATTTAAAACAACATTGATTTTGAGTCGTTATTCATATTTTAAGCATTAGTTAAAAATAATAATAATACAATTCCACTAGACTTTTCAGGGATCCTAAAGTGTCCCACTCATAAAAGTGTTAAAAAAATATATATTTCACTTTTTTTTTACTTCCAACACTCAAAATTTGAGATTAAATTTAGTGCAATCGGCTGATTTAAGTTTTTATTGTTTTGTTATTTTTTTGTTTTTTTTCAATGTTGTTTTTGTAAGAAAACATTTTAGTTTCTTTATAGAAGACACAAAAGAAACAAAACCCCTTTTTTTATGCCAAAGACAAAAAAAATCAATATTTCCCTCCCAAAAAATTATTAAAAAAATATTTTTTTTCCCACGCTTGTCCATCGATATAAATTTGGAGTATTTATTTAATTATTTGTTTATGTTTTGTGCACTTTTTATTCATGAAAACACAGTTTTTTTAATGAAAATAAAAGCAAAAAATTACAAACTACGTAATAATAAAGTGTACAATATATGTGAAGTAAATGGAGCTTTAAAAATTTCAATAATTAAAACAACATTTATTTGTAGTTATTATTCATATTTTAATCAATAGTTAAATAAAATCTGCAGTAAACTAAAGTAGGGCTCATCCAGGAAAATACCGCCGCCCACAGACCATTTAGTGTACTACAGCAGCTTTAAAGCGGACTGCTAAGAAAACGTTGATGAAAAGATACAAAAATATCATATAAAATAATATATCCATCCATCCATTTTCTACCGCTTATTCCCTTTTTGGGGTCGCGGGGGGCGCTGGCGCCTATCTCAGCTACAATAATATAAAGTTTTAATTTTATTTGTTTACGTTGTATGCCCCTTTTAATACAAAACCCAAAAAGCAGTGAAGTTGTCACGTTGTGTAAATGATCAATAAAAAGAGAAAACGATGATTTGAAAATCCTTTTCAACTTATATTCAATTGAATAGACTTCAAAGACAAGGTATTTCAGGTTCACACGGGTAGAAAAAATTTATTTTTTTGCAAATATTAGCTCATTTGGGGCCTGCAATATGTTTGAAAAAAGCTGGCACAAGTGGGAAAAAAGACAGAGGAAGTGGAGGAATGCTCATAAAACACTTATTTGGAACATCCCACATGTGAACAGGCTAATTGGGAACAGGTGAGTGCCATGATTGGGTATAAAAGCAGCTTCACAAACAAGGACGGGGCGCGGGTCACCACTTTGTCAACAAATGCCTGAGCAAATTGTTTAAGAACAACATTTCTCAAGCAGCTACTGCAAGGAATTTCGGGATTTCACCATCTACAGTCCGTAATATCATCAAAGGGTCCCTTGGATCCCTCAGGCGGTACTGCATCAAAAAGCCACATCAGTGTGTAAAGGATATCACCACATGGGCTCAGCAACACTTCAAAAAACCTCTGTCAGTAACTACAGTTGGTCGCTACATCTGTAAGTGCAAGTTAAAACTCTACTATGCAAAGCCAAAGCCATTTATCCGGAAACTTTGCCGCCTTGACTGGGCCCGAGCTCATCCAAGATGGACTGATGCAAAGTGGAAAAGTGTTCTGTGGTCTGAGAGGTCCACATTGCAATTTGTTTTCGGAAACTGTGGACGCCGTGTCCTCCGGACCAAAGAGGGAAAGAACCATCCGGATTGTTCTAGGCGCAAAGTGTAAAAGCCAGCATGTGTGATGGTATAGGGGTGTACTAGTGCCCAAGGCATGGGTAACTTACACATCTGTAAAAGGTACATACAGGTTTTGGAGCAACATTATCATGGACGCCCCTGCTTATTTCAGCAAGACAATGCCAAGTTACGTGTTACAACAGCGTTGCTTCGTAGGAAAGGAGTGCGGGTACTAGACTGGCCTGCCTGTAATCCAGACCTGTCTCCGATTGAAAATGTGTGGTGCAATATGAAGCCTAAAATAGCACAACAGAGACTGTTGAACAACTTAAGCTTTACATCAAGCAAGAATGGGAAATAATTACACCTGAAAAGCTTCAACAATGTGTTTCCTCAGTTCCCAAACTGAGATTTGATGCTCCAAAGAGTTGGTGAACTCTACATTATTTTATTTTCTTTAAAAGGAGGGCTCGTCCGGGATTTGAACCCGGGACCTCTCGCACCCTAAGCGAGAATCATACCCCTAGACCAACGAGCCATGCGAAATGATACATTTTAACAGAATTGATGCCACGTAGTACAGTGGAAGTCTTATTATGCTGGGAAGAAACTGCACAATACCGCCGCCTACAGACCATTTAGTGTATTACAGCTGCTTTAAAGCAGACTGCGAAGAGAACTTTCCTGAAAAGATTCACAAAATATAAGTTAGACAAAGAATAAGATGCATTATAGCAGCGGTGCGGAGGCCAATTTGATAGTTTTCATTTTAAAAAACAATACAATATATACACTTTTATTTTATTTTTAACCTTTAGGGCAGGGGCGTCACTAGACCTAATACTGTACTGGGGCACACCTGGGGCA
The DNA here is from genome assembly GCF_033978795.1 of Nerophis ophidion. Lineage (NCBI taxonomy): Eukaryota > Metazoa > Chordata > Actinopteri > Syngnathiformes > Syngnathidae > Nerophis > Nerophis ophidion. The sequence goes on along the minus strand of NC_084621.1, from coordinate 22,218,684 downwards.
CAAATAATTAATGTGAGCGTGCAAAGAGCGCAAGCAAAAACATTTTTAGCACTTATTTATCATAAAAAATACATAAATAGTGCTTTAAACTATGAAATCATAGCAGATTATGTGTTATGGATCTTTGATTAACCACCTGAAATTAACTAATGCATTTGACCTACTTGTGCACTTTTTTACTCCCGACTTCTAAACTGCTACTGGTAAAAGCAAAAAGGAAGAGCAATGCATCTTTTTGAAATATATATTGCAGTAATCATCTGCAAATTTAACATCTACAAAAGTAAAACAAAAAATAAAGCACACCTACATCTCTGGGTTCTTTTATATGATTTAATTTCCATTTATGGCAATGTGGCTAATCCTATTTCAGATACACAAAACTATAAAATATACACAAAACAATAAAGCCACAGTAGTAGAATAAATGAACAACTGTTGTGTGGCTAGCTAGCTAGGACTTCACTTACTCTCTCATTCCTGCTGCTTCATCCCTGCTGCAGGCGAATAACTTTCTGATATCCATCTAGGAGTTACAGTTTGAGTCAAATCAAAATCAAAATAATGTAATTAACAAATTGTTGTTGGCTAACGTTACCTACCACAGCAGTGATTCGCACCCCCTCCCCCCCCCCCTCTCTCTCTCTCAACCAAGTCTCGATCCACACGTGCATAAATTACCATATTAATTAGCCATGTGCTCATTGTTACGTGGAGTGAATACAGTAGCAATCAATTACCATACTAAGTAGTATGTGCGATGTTGTCTATGTTATGTAGACTTAAAACTCTGAAGCGTTTTTTTTTATTGGTGAAATTTTTACTGGGGCACTGCAGATCAACAGTGGGGCACGTGCCCCAGGGAAATCTGTCTGGCGACGCCCCTGCTTTAGGGTTCTCCTCAAGTTTGGTCCCGTCGCAGTGATAAAAATGTAAAAAAATATGTCATCTAATATTTATTTTTTTCTCACGCTTATCTGTACAATACAAAGTGGAAGTATTTATTTAATTACCTTTTATGTTTTATAAGCGGTAGAAATGGATGGATGTTCATAAAAAACTCGTTTTGAATGAAAAAAAACACACAAAAGTACGCAATAAAGAAAAGCGTTGTGTCAAATCAATCCGTTTATTGCTTTGTTATTTTTTTGTTTGTTGCATGCTGTTGTTGTCATAGAACATTTTAGTTTTTCTCTATAGACACAAAAAAGAAACACAACCCTGTTTTTTTTATAGCAAAAACAAAACAATGTAATATTCCCCCCTCAAAAAAAATATTAAAAAGTGGATTTTTTTTTTAATGAGAATTGGAGCCTTGATTCAGTCATTGTTATAAGTAAACCTTTGCATAACATTGCATCTTTGTTAAAACTAAAGAAAAAAAAGAAAGAAAAATGATTAACCTCAAGGAAAGAATAACATAAAATGTGAAAAAATGTGTCATCTAATATTAAACTCTTATCGGTTTCATACAAAGTTAGAGTTTTTATTTTTATTATTTGTTATGTTTTATGCCCTTTTGTTAATGAAAACCCCGGTTTTAAAAAAAAACCCAAAAAAACACCATTACTTTGTTATTTTTGTTTGTTTCATGCTGTTTTTGTAAGAGAATATTTAAGTTTTGTTTTATAGTACACACAAAAAAGAAACAAAATCCTGGAATTTTTTTATGGGAAACACAAAAAAAGAAGCAATGTTTCCCCCCCCCCCCAAAAAATATTAAAAAATGGATTTGTTGATGAGAATTGGAGCCTTGATTCAGTCATTGTTATAAGTACACCTCTGCATGACATTGTATATTTGTTAAAACTAATGAAAAAAAAGAAAGGAAAAGGATTAAACTCAAGGAAAAACTAACATTAAAATGTTAAAAAATGTGTCATCTAATATTTATTTTTTTCTAACTCTTATCTGTCCATACAAAGTTGGAGCTTTCATTTGATTATTTTTTATATTTTATGCAATTTTTGTTCATGAAAAAACTTTTTTTTTTTAATGGAAAAAACAACAACACAAATTACGTTAAAATAAAAAGTGTAATATTTATGTGAAGTAAAAGGAGCCTTAAAAATGTCAATGATTTATAACAACATTGATTTGGAGTCGTTATTCATATTTTAAGCAGTAATTAATAATAATAATAAAATCCCACTAAACTTCTCAGGGATCCTAAACTGTCCCACTCATAAAAGTGTTAAAAAAAACAACATACCATTTTTTTTTTACTTTAAACGCCTAAATGTCGAGATCAACTTTAGCTCAATCTGTCGTTTCTAAGTTTTTATTGTTTTGTTATTTTTTTAGTTTTTTTGTTTGTTTCATGCCGTTTTTGTAAGAGAACATTTTAATAGAACACACAAAAAAAGAAAAAAAAAACTGTTTTTTTATGGCAAACACAAAACAATGCAATATCCCCCCCCCACCCCAAAAAATATTAAAAAATGTATTTGTTGATGAGAATTGGAGCCTTGATTCAGTTATTGTTATAAGTACACCTCTGCATGACATTGTATCTTTGTTAAAACTAATGGGGAAAAAAAACCTCAAGGAAAGAATAACATAAAAATTTCTTCATATATATTTTTTTCTCCATACAAAATTGTAGTTTTTATTTTATTATTTTTTATGTTTTATGCGATTTTTTTTCATGAAAACCCAGTTTTTTTAATGAAAAAACCCAGACATAAATTATGTTTAAAAAAAAAAGGAGCCTTAAAAATGTCAATAATTTACAACATTGATTTTGAGTTGTTATTCATATTTTAAGCAGTAGTTAATAATAATAATAAAATCCCACTAAACTTCTCAGGGATCCTAAATCGTCACACTCATAAAAGTGTTAAAAAAACACACATTTATATATATATATATATATATATATATATATATATATATATATATATATATATATATATATATTACTTCAAATGCTTAAATCTCGAGATCAATCCGTCGATTATAAGTTTTTATTATTTTGTTATTTTTTTAGTTGTTTTTTTTGTTAGTTTCATGCATTTTTTTTATAGAACACAAAAAAGAAACAAAACCCTGTTTTTTATGGCAAACACAAAACAACGCAACATTCCCCCACCCAAAAAACAATTAAAAACATATTTTTTTGTAACGCTTATCTTTCAATATAAAGTTGGAATATTTATTTAATTATTTGTTAATGTTTTATGCGCTTTTTGTTCTTAAAAACTTTGTTTTTGATGAAAAAAAAAAAAATGAAAAAAATCTGTGAAGGCACCATTAATGCTAAAAGGTTTTGGAGCAACGTTATCATGGACGCCCCTGCTTATTTCAGCAAGACAATGCCAAGCCACGTGTTACAACATCGTGGCTTCGTAGTAAAAGAGTGCGGGTACTAGACTGGCCTTCCTGTAGTCCTGACCTGTCTCCCATTGAAAATCTATGGCACAATATGAAGCCTAAATGGAGACCCCGGACTGTTGAACAACCTAAAGCTGTACATCAAGCAAGAATGGGAAATAATTCCACCTGAAAAGCTTCAAAAATTGGTTTCCTCAGTTCCCAAACCTTTACTGAGTGTTGTTAAAAGGAAAGGCCATGTAAACAGTGGTAAAAATTCCCCGTGACAACTTTTTTGCAATGTGTTGCTGCCATTAAATCCTAAGTTAATGATTATTTCTGTTTTCATATTTGGCGGGTCGGATGTGGATGTTCATAAAGTTTATCTCCAGAAGTATTTGAACTTTAAATTATTTTTTTTTTTTTAAAAAGGAGGGCTCGTCCGGGATTTGAACCCGGGACCTCTCGCACCCTAAGCGAGAATCATACCCCTAGACCAACGAGCCATGTATGCAACTGATATCATTTTTTAAAGAGAATTGATGCCACGTTAACAGTGGAAACGTCATTGTGCTGGGAAGAAACTGCACAATACCGCCATCTACAGACCATTTAATGTATTACAGCTGCTTTAAAGCGGACTGCGAAGAAAACTTTCCTGAAAGGATACAAAAAATAGAAGTTAGACAAAGAATAAGATGCATTATAGCAGAGGCGCTGCGGCCAATTTAATAGTTTTCATTTTCAAAAACAATACAATATATACACTTTTATTTATTTATTTTTTTTTCAAGTTTGGTCCCGTCGTAGTGATGAAAATGCGAAAAAATATGTCAACTATTATTCATTTTTTTCTCACGCTTATCTGTCGATACAAAGTTGGAATTTTTATTTATTTACTTTTTTGTTTTATAAGCGGTAAAAAAATGGATGGATGGATGTTTTATGCTGTTTTTGTTCATAAAAAACTGTTTGAATGAAAAAAACAACACAAAGTACGTAATGAAAAAATATCCTTTTTTTTTCAACCTCCCCTCAAGTTTGGTCCCGGGGTCCCAGTCTTAGTCTTCAACATTTTAAAAACTACCCATATACAAAAGTTATCATGTCTTGATCAAAAACTTTAATTTACTTTTTTTTATTTTAATATTGTATGCCCTTTTTATTGACAAAAACACAACAATTTTGACTACTCACCCCCCAAAAATGAAAGTAAAATATTTGATGTGAAGTCATCAGAGACTCACATAGGTCAATATTTCCTAGCAACATTGATTTTGATTCATTATTATTTTTTTAACAATGCCATTTAAAAAAAAAATGGCAGTAAAAAAAGTGTTAAAAATAAATCATACATTATATGATCAGGCCGTCAATTATAAAAAAAAATGTTGTTCAATCTTTATGGATGTTTTGTGTTCTAGGCTGTTTTTGTGATAGAAAATTGTGTTTTTCATAGCATACAAAAACAAGAAAAATGAAAAACATTTAATTTTTTGTGTTTTTTATGGTGTTTTTGTGATAGAAAAAATTTGTTTTTCATAGCACACAAAAACAATAAAAATTAAAAAGGAAACTTTTAATTTTTGTGTGTTTTATGCTGCTTTTGTGATGTAAAATTATTTTTCATAGCACACAAAAACAGGAATAATTAAAAAGAAAGCCTTTCATTTTTGTGTGTTTTATGGTGTTTTTGTGATGGAAAATTGTTTTTCGTAGCACACAAAACCAGGAAAAATGTAAAAGAAAACCTTTCGTTTTTTTGTGTGTTTTATGCTGTTTTTGTGATCGAAAATTGTTTTTCGTAGCACACAAAACCAGGAAAAATGAAAAAGAAAACCTTTCGTTTTTTGTGTGTTTTATGCTGTTTTTGTGATAGAAAATTATTTTTCATTGCACACAAAAACAGGGAAGAAGAAAAAGAAAACCTTTTATTTTTTGTGTTTTATGCAGTTTTTGTGATAGAAAATTGTGTTTTTCATAGCACACAAAAACAGGAAAAATTAAAAAGAAAACCTTTCATTTTCTGTGTGTGTTATGCTGTTTTTGTGATAGAATTTTGCGTTTTTCATAGCACACAAAAACAGGAAAAATTAAAAACATTTTATTTTTTGTGTTTTTAATAGTGTTTCTGTGATAGAAAATTGTGTTTTTCGTAGCACACAAAAACAGTAAAAATTAAAAAGGAAACTTCTCATTTTGTGTGTTTTATGCTGTTTTTGTGATGCAAAATTATTTTTCATAGCACACAAAAACAGGAACAATTAAAAAGAAAGCCTTTAATTTTGTGTTTTATGGTGTTTTTGTGATGGAAAATGGTTTTTCGTACCACACAAAACCAGGAAAAATGAAAAAGAAAACCTTTTATTTTTTGTGTTTTATGCTGTTTTTGTGATAGAAAATAGTTTTTCGTAGCACACAAAACCAGGAAAAATGAAAAAGAAAACCTTTTATTTTTTGTGTTTTATGCTGTTTTTGTGATAGAAAATAGTTTTTCGTAGCACACAAAACCAGGAAAAATGAAAAAGAAAACCTTTCGTTTTTTGTGTGTTTTATGCTGTTTTTGTGATCGAAAATCGTTTTTCATAGCACACAAAAGCAGGAAAAATTATAAAGAAAACCTTTCATTTGTTTGTGTTTTATGCTGTATTTGTGATGGAAAATTGTGTTTTTCACATCACTTAAAAACAGGAAAAGTTATAAAGAAAACCTTTAACTTTTTGTGTGTTTTATGGTGTTTTCGTGATGGAAAATAGTTTTTCGTACCACACATAAACAGGATTAATGAAAAAGAAAACCTTTTATTTTTTGTGTTTTATGCTGTTTTTGTGATAGAAAATAGTTTTTTGTAGCACGCAAAACCAGGAAAAATGAAAAAGAAAACCTTTCATATTTTGTGTGTTTTATGCTGTTTTTGTGATAGAAAATTGTGGTTTTCATAGCACACAAAAACAGGAAAAGTTAAAAAGAAAACCTTTTTTTTTGGGGTTTTATGCTGTTTTTGTGATCGAAAATTGTTTTTCATAGCACACAAAAACAGGAAAAATGAAAAAGAAAACCTTTTATTTTTTTGGTTTTATGCTGTTTTTGTGATAGAAAATAATTTTTCTTAGCACACAAAAACAGGAAAAATAAAAAATAAAACATTTAATTTTTGGTGTTTTATGTAGTTTTTGTGATGAAAATTTGTGTTTTTCACAGCACACAAAAACAGGAAAAATTAAAAAGAAAACCTTTTATTTTTTGGGTTTTATGCTGTTTTTGTGATAGAAAATTGTTCTTCGTAGCACACAAAACCAGGAAAAATGAAAAAGAAAACTTTTAATTTTTTGTGTGTTTTATGCTGTTTTTGTGATAGAAAATTGTGTTTTTCATCGCACTCAAAAACAGGAAAAATGAAAAAGAAAACCTTTTATTTTTCGTGTGTTTTATGCTGTTTTTGTGATAGAAAATTGTGTTTTTCATAGCACTCAAAAACAGGGAAAAATGAAAAAGAAAACGTTTTATTTTTTGGGTTTTATGCTGTTTTTGTGAATGAAAATCGTTTTTCATACCACACAAAAGCAGGAAAAATTATAAAGAAAACCTTTCATTTGTTTGTGTTTTATGCTGTATTTGTGATGGAAAATTGTGTTTTTCACATCACTTAAAAACAGGAAAAGTTATAAAGAAAACCTTTAACTTTTTGTGTGTTTTCGTGATGGAAAATTGTTTTTCGTACCACACATAAACAGGATTAATGAAAAAGAAAACCTTTTATTTTTTGTGTTTTATGCTGTTTTTGTGATAGAAAATTGTTTTTTGTAGCACGCAAAACCAGGAAAAATGAAAAAGAAAACCTTTCATATTTTGTGTGTTTTATGCTGTTTTTGTGATGGAAAATTGTTTTTCGTACCACACATAAACAGGATTAATGAAAAAGAAAACTTTTTATTTTTTGTGTTTTATGCTGTTTTTGTGATAGAAAATTGTTTTTTGTAGCACGCAAAACCAGGAAAAATGGAAAAGAAAACCTTTCATATTTTGTGTGTTTTATGGTGTTTTTGTGGTATAAAATTGTTTTTCGTAGCACACAAAAACAGGGAAAATGAAAAAGAAAACCTTTTATTTTTTTGGTTTTATGCTGTTTTTGTGATAGAAAATAATTTTTCGTAGCACACAAAAACAGGATTAATGAAAAAGAAAACCTTTTATTTTTTGTGTTTTATGCTGTTTTTGTGATGGAAAATTGTTTTTGTAGCACGCAAAACCAGGAAAAATGAAAAAGAAAACCTTTCATATTTTGTGTGTTTTATGCTGTTTTTGTGATAGAAAATTGTGTTTTTCATAGCACACAAAAACAGGAAAAATTAAAAAGAAAACCTTTTATTTTTTGGGTTTTATGCTGTTTTTGTGATCGAAAATTGTTTTTCATAGCACACAAACAGGAAAATTTATAAAGAAAACCTTTTACTTTTTGTGTGTTTAGTGATATAAAATTGTTTTTCATAGCACACAAAAACAGGAAAAATGAAAAAGAAAACTTTTTATTTTTTTGGTTTTATGCTGTTTTTGTGATAGAAAATAATTTTTCGTAGCACACAAAAATAGGAAAAATAAAAAATAAAACATTTAATTTTTGGTGTTTTATGTAGTTTTTGTGATGAAAATTTGTGTTTTTCACAGCACACAAAAACAGGAAAAATTAAAAAGAAAACCCTTTACTTTTTGGGTTTTATGCTGTTTTTGTGATAGAAAATTGTTCTTCGTAGCACACAAAACCAGGAAAAATTAAAAAGAAAACTTTAAATTTTTTGTGTGTTTTATGCTGTTTTTGTGATAGAAAATTGTGTTTTTCATAGCACTCAAAAACAGGAAAAATGAAAAAGAAAACGTTTTATTTTTGGGGTTTTATGCTGTTTTTGTGAATGAAAATTGTTTTTCATAGCACACAAAAGCAGGAAAAATTATAAAGAAAACCTTTCCTTTGTTTGTGTTTTATGCTGTATTTGTGATAGAAAATTGTGTTTTTCACAGCACCACAAAACAGGAAAAGTTATAAAGAAAACCTTTAATATTTTTGTGTTTTATGCTGTATTTGTGATAGAAAATTGTGTTTTTCACAGCACCACAAAACAGGAAAAGTTATAAAGAAAACCTTTAATTTTTTTGTGTTTTATGCTGTATTTGTGATAGAAAATTGTGTTTTTCACAGCATACAAAAACAGGAAAAGTTATGAAGAAAACCTTTTACTTTTTGTGTGTTTTATGGTGTTTTTGTGATATAAAATAGTTTTTCATAGCACACAAAAACAGGAGAAATGAAAAAGAAAACCTTTCATTTTTTGTATTTTATGCTGTTTTTGTGATAGAAAATTGTTTTTCACAGCACACAAAACAAGGAAAAATGAAAAAGAAAACCTTTCATTTTTTGTGTTTTATGCTGTTTTTGTGATAGAAAATTTAGTTTTTCACAGCACACAAAAACAAGAAAAACGAAAAAGAAAACTTTTTTTTCGTGTGTTTTATGCTGTTTTTGTGATGAACAATTGTGTTTTTCACAGCACACAAAAACAGGAAAAATGAAAAAGAAAACTTTTTTTCCCGTGTGTTTTATGCTGTTTTTGTGATGAAAAACTGTTTTTCATAGCACACAAAAACAGGAAAAATTAACAGCATAAAACACACGGGGAAAAAAACTTTTCTTTTTCATTTTTCCTGTTTTTGTGTGCTGTGAAAAACACAAAAACAGGAAAAATGAAAAAGAAAGCTTTTCATTTTTTGTGTTTTAAGCTGTTTTTGTGATAGAAAATTATTTTTCGTAGCACACAAAAACAGGAAAAACGAAAAAGAAAACATTTCATTTTTTGTGTTTTATGCTGTTTTTGTGATGAAAAATTCTGTTTTACATAGCACACAGAAACGGGAAAAATTAAAAATAAAACCATGATTTTTGATGACACAAAATAAGCAACATTTTATCTCAAAATTATAATAAAGTGGAATTTTTTATGTGAAATCATTGGGCGTCTCAAAAACGTCCATAGTTCATAATAACATTGATTTTGATGCATTATTATTTTGGAAGGATGGCAGTGTAAAAATTACAGTTCTCAGGGAGTCCAATAGGCGTCACTCATAAAAGCCTTAAAAATAAGTCAGATTATTTTTATTATTCATTACTTTACTTCAAATTCTTAAAGTCCAAGATCAACTTAAGATCAATTTGTTGATTGTAACTTTTTTTTTTTTTTTTTTTGTAATAGAAAACTGTCATTTTTAAATCAAACAAACATGATGCAATGTGTGTAGAATTGGAATATTTGATGCCAACAAAACGAAGCTTTGAGCAGGTCAATAATTCAAAGCATTGACTTTGATTCAATATATATATATATATATATATATATATATATTTTAGCAAAAACAGTTTACACTCAACTTCCACCAATATAAAAAAAATTTAAAAAAATAACTCTTGGGTCATACCCCGCCTTCCGCCCGATTGTAGCTGAGATAGGCGCCAGCGCCCCCCGTGACCCCAAAAGGGAATAAGCGGTAGAAAATGGATGGAACTCTTGGGTCACATCAGTAGTAATTTGCGGCCTCACAAAATGTTTTTATTTCATCTTCAATTGACACCATCACAGAAAAAAAAAGAATGTGTTCTATAAAAATACAACAATGGAGGTCCACAGAAGATTTAGAGTATGACATGATTTCCTCTTCCACTGAGGTCTGTTGGACTCCTCTCCTGTCTTTGCACACCAACTTGAAAAAGGCAACATGCAGGCGACCGACAGACAGCAGCACATGTCAAACATGATGGTGAAGCACACTTCAAACTACTTTGGTTGATGCTTTTTTAGTTTTAGCAATCATTTCTGCCCTAACTTTTACACACACGACTCGTACTCTTACACTTGTATGAGTCATAGTCGTACACATGTATGAGTCATAGTCGTACACATGTATGAGTCATACTCAAACACATGTATGAGTCATAGTCGTACACATGTATGAGTCATAGTCGTACACATGTATGAGTCATACTTGTACACATGTATGAGTCATACTCGTACACATGTATGAGTCATACTCGTACACATGTATGAGTCATACTCGTACACATGTATGAGTCATACTCAAACACATGTATGAGTCATAGTCGTACACATGTATGAGTCATAATCACGTCTGAGTCATAGTCATACAAATGTATGAGTCATAGTCATACACTTTTATGAGTAAGTCATACACATGTTTGAGTCATAGTCGTACACATGTATGAGTCATACTCATATGTACGAGTCAGAATGGTACACATGTATGAGTCATACTCGTACACACGTATGAGTCATACTCATATGTACGAGTCATATTCGTACACATGTATGAGTGATACTCTTAAACATGTATGAGTCATAGTCGCACACATGTATGAGTCATACTCACATGTACGAGTCATACTCTTACACATGCATGAGTGATACTTATATGTATGAGTCATAGTCGTGCACAATTATGAGTCATACTCACATGCATGAATCATACTCTTACACATGTATGAGTGATACTCTTAAACATGTATGAGTCATAGTGGTAAACATGTATGAGTCATATTCGAACACATGTATGTGTCATACTCGCACACATGCATGAGTCAGTCGTACACATGTATGAGCCAAAGTCGTACTCATGTATGGGTCATAATTGTACACATGTATGAGTCATATTGACATGTATGACTCATATTCACATGTATAAGTCATCGTTGTACACATGTATGAGTCATATTCGAACACATGTATGAGTCATACTCGCACACATGTATGAGTCAGTCGTACACATGTATGAGTCATAGTGGTACACATGTATGAGTGATATTGACATGTATGACTCATATTCACATGTATAAGTCATACTCGTACACATGTATGAGTCATAGTCGTACGCATGTATGAGTCATAGTGGTACACATGTATGAGTCATAGTGGTACACATGTATGATTCATAGTGGTACACATGTATGATTCATAGTGGTACACATGTATGAATCATAGTCGTACGCATGTATGAGTCATAGTTGTACGCATGTATGAGTCATAGTGGTACACATGTATGAGTCATAGTGGTACACATGTATGAGTCATAGTGGTACACATGTATGAGTCATAGTGGTACACATGTATGAGTCATAGTGGTACACATGTATGGGTCATATTCTGGGTCATATTCGAACGCATATCTGATTCATAGTCGTACGCATGTATGATTCATAGTCGTACGCATGTATGAGTCATAGTCGTACGCATGTATGAGTCATATTCGTACGCATGTATGAGTCATAGTGGTACACATGTATGAGTCATATTCGTACACATGTATGAGTCATACTCGTACACATGTATGAGTCATACTCGTACACATGTATGAGTCAGTCGTACACATGTATGAGTCACACTCATGATATGTACGAGTCAGAATGGTAGACATGTATGAGTTATACTCGAACACATGTATGAGTCATACTTGAACACTTGTATGAGTCACAGTCTTACACACGTACGAGTCATGAGGTGAATGTTGGGAGCAGTAGAATAAAGTGCTTGAATGAGTTTTAACTGCGAGTAAACATGGCTTCTTCTTTTTTCTTCTCTCCTAAGAGCCGAGCACACACCACCTGATGCTAACTCTGATATTCACATCCACAGATGCTAACTCGGATATTCGCATCCACAGATGCTAACTCTGACATTCGCATCCACAGATGCTAACTCTGACATTCGCATCCACAGATGCTAACTCTGACATCCCACTCAAAGTGCATTGCTTCACGTAGCCTGAAGAATGATGCTTGCAACACATTTCCATTCACATTTAGGACCGAGTCCTACAATGTGGTCCTTCTGTACCGCCCGTGTGCTGTTCTCTGGTCCGACTCCCCGGATAGACAGAGGACAAGGATCCATGGAGTGTGCGGCGAGGTGAGGGTGGTGCAGAAGCAACAAGCAGGTCAGGAGAAGGTTTTTCATTGACAAAATTTACGAAGGCTGTGATGGAGGGGGGGCGGGGTGGGAGTTATAGAACCTTCTGGAGGATAGCGTTGGGCACTTCCAGGGTCTCGTCCTTCACCAGGACGATGTCATAAGAGTCCAAATATTTGTCCAGACGTTCCTCCACCTGCCGAGCCACAACCACACACACCGTCACAAACTATCCACCCACCCTCCAGGATTTTGTTGGATTATTTTGGTGCTTGTCACAGAAAGACGGCAAATTTTGTTGCACCTTTCTGAAAAATCTTGCGAAAGGTGGAACAAAATTTGCCGTCTTTTAAGGCTTATGCTATCCTACAGGGCAGGGATTCAGAACCTTTTTGTCCTCAGGGCCCAACTTTTCCATTACGCCCCCAAGGATTTTGTTGGATTATTTTGGTGCTTGTCACAGAAACCCGGCAAATTTTGTTCCACCTTTCTGAAAAATCTTGCGAAAGGTGGGACAAAATGTGCCGTGTTTTAAGGCTTATACAATCCCATGGGGAAGAGATTCAGAACCTTTTTGACCTCAGGGCCCAACTTTTCCGTTACACCCACCCCCCCATGATTTTGTTGCATTATTTTTGTGTTTGGCACAGAAACACGACAAATTTTTTGCACCGTTCTGAAAAATGTTTGGAAAGGTGCAATAAAATTTGCTGTGTTTTAAGGCTTATACAATCCCACGGGGCAGGGATTCACAACCTTTTTGACCTCAGGGCCCAACTTTTCCACTACCCTCACCCCCCAAGGATTTTGTTGGGATTATTTTGGTGCTTCTCACAGAAACACGGCAAATTTTGTTGCACCTTTCTGAAAAAGCTTCCAAAAGGTGTAACAAAATTTGCCGTGTTTCAAGGCTTATACAATCACATGGGGCAGGGATTCAGAACATTTTTGACCTCAGGGCCTAACTTTTCCACTACCCTCACCCCCCAAGGATTTTGTTGGATTATGTTGGTGCTTGTCAAAGAAACCCGGTAAATTTTGTTCCACCTCTCTGAAGAATCTTGCGAAAGGTGGAACAACATTTGCCGTGTTTTAAGGCTTTTACTATCCTATAGGGCAGGGATTCAGATCCTTTTTGACCTCAGGGCCCAACATTACAGGCAGTGCCATCATGACACGCCCCCAATATTGTTGTCCGGGTGAAAACCGTGAGAATGACTGTCCCGGGAGATTGTCGGGGGGAGCACTGATATTCAGGTGTTTCCCGGAAAGGTCGCGAGAGTTGGCAAGTATGTTGCTAGGGCGGGAAAGCCATTCAAATAAAGTGAATTCATTAAAAAGTGTATGTTAGATTTTTTAAGAAATCTTTCCTTGCAGCCCAGCCTCACCCAGTTTCTGCATCCAGTGGCCCCCAGGTAAATTGAGTTTGAGACCCCTGGTGTAAAAGTAACACTGATAACTTGCCTTGTCATTGAGAAAGCCGACTTTGAGGAGGTTCTCCACGTTGGGCACGCCGTCCGCCATGCTCAGGTCGCCCAGCGAGTCGCCCATCAGGATGACGTTGCAGTTGTCCCTCTGCTGCTTGAAGTACTCCGTGTTCCGCAGGGCGCCGTCGTGTTTGTTGTACACGTGGATGAGCTCGCCTTTGAAGCCCCGCAGGACGCCCTGCCAACACAACCACAGGCTGCTGTCAATCACCGCCGCACTCAGGGACAGTTACCGAGCGGACGTTAAAAAAAACAGAGCTTGTCGCAAAACGTGGCGCCGGCTCAAGCACTCGGCGGGAAAACCAGCCTTCAGAATTGTCCATTCCACAGGATTCTTGGAATAAAAACTTTACAAAAACAGGTTACAGGTCACAACATAAGACATATTTATACACTAAGCCTTGGCCTGAAAAAAAATATTAAAAAAAATAAATAAATCCCACAAAGTTAATCTAATTAAAAACCCAAACTTCAACCTACTACTACTTGGGGCAGTATAGAGGGTTCCAGGTTTGATTCCCGCTTCTGCCAGCATAGACGCTGCCGTTGTGCCCTTGGGCAAGACACTTCACCCACCTGCTCCCCAGTGCCACCCTACACTGGTTTAAATGTAACTTAGATATTGGGTTTTACTACATAAAAGTGCATTGAGTCACTAGAGAAAAGCGCTATATAAATATAATTCATTTCACAACAATAATAATAATATCAATAATACTTTTTTTAATGTTTTAATCCAACACATAATTCTAAAAAAAATAAAAAAAATCTGCAAAAATAATAAATACATTATTTTAATCCATCCATTTTCTACCGCTTGCCCCTTTTGGGGTTGCGCGGGGTGCATTCGGGCAGAAGGCGGATGTACACCCTGGACAAGTCCTCACCTCATCGCAGGGCCAACACAGACAGAGAGACAAATTTCACACTCAAATTCATCTAAAAAAATATGAATTTAAAAAAAATTTAAATAATAAAAATTACGATTTGGGGCTTCATGGTAGGAGAGGGGTTAGTGCGTCTGCCTCACAATACGAAGGTCCTGCAGTCCTGGGTTCAATTCCAGACTGAGGATCTTTCTGTGTGGAGTTTGCATGTTCTCCCCGTGAATGCGTGGGTTCCCTCCAGGTACTCCGGCTTCTTCCCACTTCCAAAGACATGCACCTGGGGATAGGTTGATTGGCAACACTAAATTGGCCGTAGTGTGTGAATGTGAGTGTGAATGTTGTCTGTCTATCTGTGTTGGCCCTGTGATGAGGTGGCGACTTGTCCAGGGTGTACCCCGCCTTCCGCCCGATTGTAGCTGAGATAGGCGCCAGCGCCCCCCGCAACCCCGAAAGGGAATAAGCGGTAGGAAATGGATGGATGGATGGATGGAAATTACGATTTGGATGTGAATCCATTTTTTTTTCGGCACACCGACTGACTGCCTGTCGTCTAAACCAGTGGTTCTCAAACTTTCTCCGCCAAATACGAGCTCAGAAAACACTCGGCTCTCCAAGTGCCACCATAAAGACCAGCATTAAATCACAGTAGCGTAGTAGGGCTAAGTATTCATTAAAAACACTGCAACAGTCTTAATTAAAAAATATGTATGATATTTTCGGCCACTGGAAGATTACACACAGTTTGAACAGTAACACTGTGTTTGAATGTAGGAAAATAAAACACTAATACCTTAAATAATATTTGGGTATCGCTGTTCTAAATTTTTTAATTATCATTGTGTGCAACAACATTTTCCAAGGAATTTTGGCTATCAAAATAAAATATATAAAATACATAAATATTAAAACTAGTTATATCCATCAATCTGTTGGTAAAAAAATTAATAATCAATCAAAACAAATTCTGTAACGAGGCTAATATACACTTATATTCCTAAATATTTCCTTCTACAAACATAACTCTATTGTGGCCCTCACTAAAAACATGCTTAACAACGAACAATAAATATTTTTCATGCCAACAAAGCAAATCGACTGTGAAAATGTGCTAGCTCGATGCTAATTTACATTAGATATGCTATTTGCATGCTACTGATTAGGATTCGTACATCACAATTTCAACACTTAAGCGAGGAAACTACAACTACAATCCACTACAGTTACAATCAAAACATCTACTTACAGTACAAACACTTTGTATGACTCAACAATGGACAAGAGCGCCACATTCAACCCAATGGCAAAGACTACTTCCTGGATAAGGCAAATGCCATCTAATGTCTTGGAATTGCTATATAATACAAAACCCAAAACCAGTCAAGTTGGCACTTTGTACATCCATCCATTTCTACCGCTTGTCCCTTTTGGAGTCGCGGGGGGTGCTGGAGACTTTCTCAGCTGCATTCAGGCAGAAGGCGGGATTGTGTAAATGGTAAATAAACCAGAATACAATGATTTGCAAATCATTTTCAACTTTTATTCAATTGAATAGACAGCAAAGACAAGATATTTAATGTTCCAACTGAGAAACTTGATTTGCTTTTGCAAGTAATCATTTACTTAGAATTTAATGGCAGCGACGCGTTGCAAAAAAGCCGGCGGCGTTTCTGGGTGTTGTTGATAAATGGTTGTGGCTTTCCATAGTAGAGTTTTAACTTGCACTTAAAAGATGTAGCGACCGACTGCAGTTACTGACAGTGGTGTTTTGAAGTGTTCCTGAGCCCATGGGGTGATGTCCTTTACACACTGATGTTGGTTTTTGATGCAGTACTCCCTGCGGGACCGAAAGTCATGAGCATTCACTGTTATGTGCAGTGATTTCTCCAGATTCTCTGAAACCTTTTGATGACATTACGGACCAATTTCTTTGCAATAACTCGTTGGGAAATGTTCATAAAACTGTTGGGACAATTTGCTCACGCATTTTTTGACAAAGTGGTGAACCCTCACCCCTTCCTTGTTTGTGAATGACTGAGCATTTCACGGGAGCTGCTTTTATACCCAATCATGGCACCCACCTGTTCCCAATTAGCCAAGTTCACCTGTGCGATGTTCCAAATAAGTGTTTCATGAGCATTCCTCAACTTTTTCAGTCTTTTTTGCCACTTATGCCAGCTTTTTTCAAACATGCTGCAGGTATCAAATGCCAAATGAGCTAATATTTGCATTAAATAACATTTTCCAGTTCAAACATTAAATATATTGTCTTTGCAGTCTATTTAATTGAATAGAAGTTGAAAAAGATTTGCAAATCGTTGTATTCTCTTTCACAGGTTTTGGGTTTTGTGCTTGCAAATGATACTCAGAGGGTTAAGAAGGTGGTTATCCTCATGAGCAGTTAAGTACCGAACAAAATGGTCCATTCTCTCCATCGCTATAGTAACCAAGCGTCAATCAGGGAGTGAAACTCACGTTGTCGTCAAAGTCCATGAAGTTGGATACCACCTTGACGTTGGGGTGGTAGACCCCCGCCTGGCGGATGATCTCCTCCAGGATGTCGCCCAGGCCGGCGGAGAAGATGAAGACGGGGACGTCGTGCGTGTGCAGGCGGTCGAAGAACTGCTCGTAACCTTCCCTGCCGAGGCACACATGCCGGTGAGAGAGGATCTTGGAGGTGACTTTTACACCACACGTTAAAAAACATGACAAAAATAGTAATTTTTATCATCTAAAAAACATACACTATTGCCAAATGAGAATCAGGTGTCCTAATCACTTGGTGTATCAAATCAAGCACTTAGGTGTGGATATCCATCCATCCATCCATTCATTTTCTTTCGCTAATCCAAGGTCGGGTCGCAGGGGCAGAGAAGCCCAGACTTCCCAATGCCCAGCGAATTCGTCCAATGGTGTTGTTTACTCGAGTCATATTGCAGTCTACACATACAGTGGGGCAAAAAAGTATTTACTCAGCCACCGATTGTGCAAGTTCTCCCACTTCAAATGATGACAGAGGTCTGTAATTTTCATCATAGGTACACTTCAACTGTGAGAGACAGAATGTGGTAAAAAAAAAATCCAGGAATTCACATTGTAGGAATTTTAAAATAATTTTTTGTAATTTATGGTGGAAAATAAGTATTTGGTCAACCATTCAAAGCTCTCACTGATGGAAGGAGGTTCCATCCATCCATCATCTTCCGCTTATCCGAGGTCGGGTCGCGGGGGCAGCAGCCTAAGCAGGAAAACCCAGACTTCCCTCTCCCCAGCCACTTCGTCTAGCTCTCCCCGGGGGATCTCGAGGCGTTCCCAGGCCAGCCGGGAGACATAGTCTTCCCAACGTGTCCTGGGTCTTCCCCGTGGCCTCCTACCGGTTGGACGTGCCCTAAACACCTCCCTAGGGAAGCGTTCGGGTGGCATCCTGACCAGATGCCCGAACCACCTCATCTGGCTCCTCTCCATGTGGCGGAGCAGCGGCTTTACTTTGAGCTACTCCCGGATGGCAGAGCTTCTCACCCTATCTCTAAGGGAGAGCCCCGCCACACGGCGGAGGAAACTCAATTCGGCCGCTTGTACCCGTGATCTTATCTTTTCGGTCATGACCCAAAGCTCATGACCATAGGTGAGGATGGGAACGTAGATCGACCGGTAAATTGAGAGCTTTGCCTTCCGGCTCAGCTCCTTCTTTACCACAACGGATCGGTACAACGTCCGCATTACTGAAGATGCCGCACCGTTCCGCCTGTCGATCTCACGATCCACTCTTCCCCCACTCGTGAACAAGACTCTTAGGTACTTGAACTCCTCCACTTGGGGCAGGGTCTCCTCCCCAACCCGGAGATGGCACTCCACCCTTTTCCGGGCGAGAACCATGGACTCGGACTTGGAGGTGCTGATTCTCATTCCGGTCGCTTCACACTCGGCTGCGAACCGATCCAGCGAGAGCTGAAGATCCCGGTCAGATGAAGCCATCAGGACCACATCATCTGCAAAAAGCAGAGAACTAATCCTGCGGTTACCAAACCGGAACCCCTCAACGCCTTGACTGCGCCTAGAAATTCTGTCCATAAAAGTTATGAACAGAATCGGTGACAAAGGACAGCCTTGGCGGAGTCCAACCCTCACTGGAAACGTGTTCGACTTACTGCCGGCAATGCGGACCAAGCTCTGGCACTGATCGTACAGGGAACGGACCGCCACAATAAGACAGTCCGATACCCCATATTCTCTGAGCACTCCCCACAGGACTTCCCGAGGGACACGGTCGAATGACTTCTCCAAGTCCACAAAGCACATGTAGACTGGAAGGAGGTTTTGGCTCAAAATCTCACAATATATGGCCCTATTCATTCTTTCCTTAACACGGATCAATCGTCCTGTCCCCTTAGCAGAAAATCAGCCCCAAAGCATGATGTTTCCACCCCCATGCTTCACAGTAGGTATGGTTTTCTTGGGATGCAACTCAGTATTCTTCTTCCTCCAAACATGACGAGTTGAGTTTAAACCAAAAAGTTATATTTTCAATTCCAATCCTCTGTTGTATCATCCGTGTATCCATTTTGGTATAAACTCAACTCGTCGTGTTTGGAGGAAGAAGAATACTGAGTTGCATCCCAAGAACACCATACCTACTGTGAAGCATGGGGGTGGAAACATCATGCTTTGGGGCTGTTTTTCTGCTAAGGGGACAGGACGATTGAATGGGGCCATGTATCGTGAGATTTTGAGCCAAAACCTCCTTCCATCAGTGAGAGCTTTGAATGGTTGACCAAATTCTTAATTTCCACCATAATTTACAAATACATTTCCTACAATATCAATCAATCAATCAATGTTTACTTATATAGCACTAAATCACTAGTGTCTCAAAGGGCTGCACAAACCACTACCACATCCTCGGTAGGCCCACATAAGGGCAAGGAAAACTCACACCCAGTGGGACGTCGGTGACAATAATGACTATGAGAACCTTGGAGAGGAGGAAAGCAATGGATGTCGAGCGGGTCTAACATGATACTGTGAAAGTTCAATCCATAATGGATCCAACACAGTCGCAAGAGTCCAGTCCAATGAATTCCTGGATTTTTTTTTTCACATTCTGTCACTCACAGTTGAAGTGTACCTATGATGAAAATCACAGACCTCAGTCATCATTTTAAGTGGGAGAACTTGCACAATCGGTGGCTGACTAAATACTTTTTGCCCCACTTTATGTCTTATTTGTGACTGCCATCTACTGGTCACACTAATCATTTCACCATGCACCAAACAAAATGGCTTCAAGGTCGGTAAGCACAGCCAAAATGATTCCGTACATTGGGCGCACCGGGTTATAAGGCGCACTGTCGAATTTTAAAAACATGAAAGGATTTTAGGTACGCCTTATAGTCCGAAGAAATACAGCACTCCCAATTTCACGAATTGTTAGCCACCTCGTACTTGCCGTATTCTATGATTTAGAATGAACTAATAAAAAAAACATGCTCATTGTTTACTCTCAGTGGCTTAGTGGTTAGAGTGTCTGGCCTGAGAGCGGTAGGTTATGAGTTCATACCTAAGACTATAAAAATGGGAGCCATTACCTCCCTGATTGGCACTCAGCATCAAGGGTTGGAATTGTGAGTTAAATCACCAAAAATTATTTTCGAGCGTGGCCACTGCTGCTGCCCACTGCTCCCCTCACCTCCCAGGGGGTGAACAAGGGGATGGGTCAAATGCAGAGGACAAATTTCCCCACACCTAGTGTGAATGTGTGACAATCATTGGTACTCTAACGTTAACTTAACATAGGGATTTTGAATGTTAGGTACATTTATTATTATTTTTTTAAAAAGTTCAGTTCCTTTTTAACTTCCTTTTACAGCTAACTGACACCCGCGAGTGTTAAAAGAAGACTTGGACACAGGTGGACATGTACCTGAGGGCGGCGTCGGAATCCCGCACCACCTGTGAGAGTTTGTCCTTCTCCAGCCTTTGCTCCACCAGCAGTGTGTGTGACTTGAAATACCTGCGCACGCACACACACACACACACACACACAGACGCGCACACACTGGTTATCATTTGGATTAGGGACCAAGTTGTTGATCATGACTTGTGGGGACCACCCTTTCCTACAGGTTGTGGAGGCATACATTTTTTGGGGTAAAATGGCCACTGCCCAGTTAGCTCATACATGTCTTTAAATCTCTGGATTGATGAAGTAATGTGCTGATCATTCTAACTGGGGACCCTGGGGAAAAAAGAGTTAATATGGTTCATTGGGACCAAATTGAAATCCTTTTGCATAATTCACACAAATTTGTACGTGACTACTGGGGACCATTTAAAAAAAAAAAAAAAGAACAAATTATATATATTAAAAATCACTTAGGCATACTCAGAATGGATGATCTATCATTTAAAAAGGCTTCCCTTGAGGGGACCTGTTTTTTGGTCCCCATACCGTCAGAGGCCCCCTAAAGGTGACTGCGTAAACAGAGCCATGTCCCCATTAAGTCAGCATTGCCAGAACACACACACACACACACACACACACACACACACACACACACACACACACACACACACACACACACACACACACACACACACACACACACACACACACACACACACACACACACACTTTCTCTCTTGTATTTGTTACCTTCTTGAGACCTCAGAAAAATGCCGGTATCACAATAAAAGTCATCATTTTACTATGCACAAGTCAGAATTTTACAAGAAACACTGAACATTTGTTCAATGTTATGATAAAAGCTGGACTTTTTCACAATAACAGTCGTAATTTTACAAGAAAAGCTTAAAATGTTGGCAATTTTATGAAAAGAGTCGTAATTTTACTCGACAAAAGTCACAACAAGGGACGGCGTGGCGCAGTGGAAGAGTGGCCGTGCGCAACCCGAGGGTCCCTGGTTCAAATCCCACCTAGTACCAACCTCGTCACGTCCGTTGTGTCCTGAGCAAGACACTTTACCCTTGCTCCTGATGAGTGCTGGTTGGCGCCTTGCATGGCAGCTCCCTCCACCAGTGTGTGAATGGGTAAATGTGGAAGTAGTGTCAAAGCGCTTTGAGTACCTTGAAGGTAGAAAAGCGCTATACAAGTACAACCCATTTAATTTGCTAAGAAAACCTGAAAACTTTGGCAATACTATAAAAACAATCGTAATTTTGCCTGGCAAAATTATGACACAAGTCATAATCTTACTTTAAAAATAAAGAAAAAAAATGGCAATACTGTAATAAAAGTCCGAATTTTATATGACACAAGTCACCATTTTGCATTAAAAAGTAATAATTTTACATAGAAAAAGTAATAATTTCACGAGAAAATAGTGCAGTATTACAGAAACATTATGTGAAATTGTTCCCAATTTTATATGAAACTAGTCGACACATTGTGAGAAAAAGATTTTTATTTTTTATTTGTAATTGGTTTTTAATCCTCATTATTTACTTCAATTTATCACAGTATGTCTTTCTCTCTCTCTCTCTCTCTATATATATATATATATATATATACAGTATATGTATATATATATATATATATATATATATATACAGTATATATATATATATACAGTATATATATATACAGTATATATATATATATATATATATATATATATATATATATATTATTTTTTAATTAATTTTCTCCAAAAGGGGTGCTTTTCAATTTCTTACACACATTTGTTATTTCATATGTTGACCGGAGGGGGGGCACAAAGTCAATTTTTTTTAAATCCTTCCTTTTTGGGGCCACCCTAATTTTGATAGATTTCACCACCAGGGGTGCAAATGAGACAATCTCTATTAGATGCAATTATTTTCTGTATTGGGACCATGATTTGGGTCCTAACTTGTTCACCGGTCCTCATATGGAAGGTACTTTTCCTTATTGATGTCTCAAGAAGGGTATATACACACACACACACACACACACACACACACACACACACACGTTTGATTGGGCTCACCATTCCACCATGAAAGGGTACTTCTCCTCCATAGTGAGCTGAGGGTCGATCTCGATGGGGTAATATTTGTTCTTCAGCTGCAGCAGCTTCTGTCGGCAGTCTTCTGTCACCAGACTGCAGTTGTCGATGATGTCTGCGCAATGTGAACACACACACGAACACACACACACACACACATTGATCCAGCGGCATGGAAGTACATGGGGATTGAGCATTGAAAGTTGCGTTGGCTCACTGTGGCATGTTGGACAGCGCTTTCCGTTGACGGCAAACTTGCTCAAGGTCATGTCGAAGTCGGTGATTATCTGCCAAAATGAAACCACACCATTGGTCACGAGGACGTGAGGAGCTAAGATGCTAACAGTTTAGCGGGGGAGGGTTGAGGACCCCATGTCGAGTAAGAGTCATGCTCAAAAGTAGGGATTATCGGCCAATACATGCTTTAAAATGTAATATCGGAAATTATCGGTTTCAAAAAGTAAAATGTATTACTTTTAAAGACGCTGCTGTGTACACGGTTGTAGGGAGTAGTACAGAGCGCCAATAAACCTTAAAGGCACTGCCTTTGCATGCCGGCCCTATCACATAATATCTACGGCTCTTCCAACACACAAGTGAATGCAAGGCATACTTGGTCAACACCCATACAGGTCACCCTGAGGGTGGCCGTACAAACAACATTAACACTGTTACAAATATGCGCCACATTGTGAAGCCACACCAAACAAGAATGACAAACACATTTCGGGAGAACATCCGCAACATATACCCAGAACGCCTTGCAGCACTAACTCTTCTGGGATGCTACAATAAACAACCCCCACTACCTCCTACCCCCCCACCCCTCAACCTCCTCATGCTCTCTCAGGGAGAGCATGTCCCAAATTCCAAACTGCTGTTATGAGGCATGTTTAAAAAAAAAAAAATAATGCACTTTGTGACTTCAATAATAAAATATGGCAGTGCCATGTTTGCCCTTTTTTTCCATAACTTGAGTTGATTTATTTTGGAAAACTTTGTGACATTATTTAATGCATCCAGCGGGGCATCACGACAAAATTAAGCATAATGTGTTAATTCCACCACTCTATGTATCGGTATTGGTTGATATCGGAATTGGTAATTAAGAGTTGGACAATATCGGAATATCGGACATCACTAGTCAGAAGTTTACATACACTTGTAAAGAACGTGATGTCATGGCTGTCTTGACTTTCCAATCATTTCTAGATCTCTTATTTTTTATGATAGAGTGATTGGAGCCCATTTTTGTTGGTCACAAAAAACATTCATGAAGTTTGGTTCTTTTATGAATTTATTATGGCTCTACTGAAAATGTGAGCAAATCTGCTGGGTCAAAAGTGTACATAAATACATTAATATTTGCTTACATGTCCTTTGGCAAGTTTCACTGGGCCGCAATTGGCCCGTGTGTTTGAGACCCCTGCTTTAGAGGTTGAGGTTATCCGGCTTAGTGTAGCCAGGGCCTTAGAAGTCAAAATTTTTCTGCACAATTTTTTTTTTTTACACTACATTTTAACAAATGTCATTCTTAAAACACACCATCAGATAATTTGACGGTTTCACCAAATTAAATCACAAATAAATACATTTTTTTATGCTTTTGCAATAAATACACATATTAACCTCTATGCTTTATGCTCCTCCCCCTCCACCCCCTTCCTCAAAACATTTAAAACATTCTCCCTTCCTTACTTTTCTTCACAAAGTGATGAGGGAGCGCACATTTTGTCGGGACAAAAAAAAAAACTCGCACCGCACTTACACTTACAGAGCCTGCTGACGTCCTGCATAACAGTGTGGTACGCCAGCTGCACTGAAGCAGACAAACAGGCAATCCAGAGGGTCAAAAAATGTCTGCACAAAAAAATAATCGGCTGCCCCCAGCCTTCCCTGAAGGATTTACATAACTCCCGTTGCCCTGAAGAAAGCAAAAAGCATCACCAAGGACAGCACACACCTTGGCTTCCACCTATTAGACCTGCTACCATCGGGCAGGCGCTACAGGTGCATCAGAGCCAGCTTCTTTCCCAGAGCTGTCACCATCTTGGACTCTAAATAATAATAATAATAATAATTCACCCCATACAATATCCTACCCTAAGAACCACCTGTGCAATACTACCCTTCGAGGGCAATACGTCCGACACTGATTGTTATTTATTACTCCGGTACTCTTGTCTTGTTCTGTATGTTGTACAGTATGTTGTATTTCTATAGTGTTTTGTATATTGTACAGGATTTCTTATTATTTGTATTGGACAATAGTCTGTTTATTTCAATTGTTAGTTTTCCCTTTTTTAGGGACCGATGTCCCTTTGGAACAAAGGACCCTATTGAATTTCTAAGGTTTTATTATTATTATTATTATTCTTTATTATTATTATACCGCCGCCTCTTTGAGCTGTAATTTGACCCCCTTAACATGCTTCAAAAATCTGACACACACATCAGGACTAGCGAAAATTACGATCTAATCAAAAAACCAATCCCCAAAATTAAAAATTGCGCTCTAGCGCCCTCTAGGAAGAAAACACAGATATAACTGTCTCTAACTTCCAGTAGGAATGTCGTAGAAACATGAAACAAAAACCACTATGTAGGCCTCAGTTAGCCCTATATTTCATACACTGACACAAAGGGACATTCGGTCCCTAATAATAATAATAATAAAACCTTAGAAATACAATAGGGTCCTCTGTCCCAAAGGTAATAATAATAACCCTAGAAATTCTATAGGGTCCTCTGTGCCGAAGGGACATCGGTCCCTAATAATAAAACCTTAGAAATTCAATAGGGTCCTCTGTCCCAAAGGGACATTCGGTCCCTCATAATAAAAATAAAAACCTGAGGAATTCAAAAGGGTCCTCTGTCCCAAAGGGACATTCAGTTCCTAGTAATAATAATAATAATAATAATAAAACCTTAGAAATACAATGGGGTCCTCTGTCCCAAAGGGACATTCGGTTCCTAATAATAATAATTAAAAACCTTAGAAATTCAATAGGGTCCTCTGTCCCAAAGGGACATCGGTCCCTAATAGTAAAACCTTAGAAATTCAATAGGGTCCTCTGTCCCGAAGGGACATCGGTCCCTAATAATAAAAACTTAGAAATTCATGAGGGTCCTCTGTCAAGAAGGGACATCGGTCCCTAATAATAAAACCGTAGAAATTCAAAAGGGTACTCTGTCCCAAAGGGACATATGTGTTGGGAACCCGCATGGCTGCAGTTGTGTGTCCCCGAGTATGCAAGAATCCAGGAGAGTTGAGTGAAGGTAAGAATATTTAATACTCATAAGAAAATAACAAAAGCAAACATAAAGCAGTCGTGCAGACAAACGTTCTCAACATAGATTATCTTCGAGCACTGAGGAGTGCTCGAGTGAAACATAAATAGGTACTAGTTTGATTGACAGCAGGTATGAACCGCTGCCAACCAACGAAAAGAGAAAAACAACAGTGCTCCGTGAATAAAACAGGAAATACCACAAAATAAGAGCACTGAACAGGAAGTAAATACTAAAAAACAAAAAACTAAAAGAAATGAAGTGAGAGAATGTCACAACTTGGTCCCTAATAAAGTCCATTCTATTCTATTCTATTCACTTTACGACTACCGGGCGGCGCCGAACCTTACCTGGAGTTTGGAGGCTCCTCCTTTGATGAGGCCGCAGATGATCTGCTCCACCCTCTCCGGGTCCCTCATGTGCACCGTCTTCTTCTCAAACTGGGGCATCTGCGGGCGAGGCAGTCAAGACGGACTTTTTCAGTGGTGGAGGCAACAAAAAAAGGCGGGCGTGCGTGTTTGCCAGCGGGAGAGGTATGTGCCAGGACGTGTCCCATCTTGATATTGAGTGCATTTCACTAATACGCCTTCGAGTTATGTGACGGTCGACAAACGTGAGAAAAGAAGGTATGGTGGCCCCTCAGTAAACAGCGGGCTCCAAATATAAATTGCACGTACTAAAAATAACCCCGACGGTCTTACGCAATAAGCTTCAAGCCTTTCATTTCCTGAAGGTTCTGCACACACACAAGTAAATACTACATTCCTCCAGGTGATTTATGGCCATGCTTTTAAATAAATTACAACACACACACACACACACACACACACACACACACACACACACACACACACACACACACACGCACGCACGCACGCACGCACTCACCTCGGCTATGTTGTCTCGGCGAAAGCACAAAAGTGAAGAAAGGAATGTGCCGCAAACAAACCTTTATATAACGGCGCTGGCCGAGGGGCGTGGCCTGAGACCCCTCCCCTCCCCGTCCCACAGAGGGGATCACACTTTGCACTTCTGATGCACGCACAAACACCCTCATATAAATAGAAGAGGGGGACGTTCGCAATTTACCCATTGTTGTCATGTGACCTTTCGCCCCTTGGGGGAAAAAAGGGTTATTTAGTGGATATTTTCCCTTCTTTTTTGGCAGATTAAGAATGCCTGAGGAGTTTGGCCTTGATTTTATGAAGACATAAATAAACACATTTACAACTAGTCATGGTGTCACGACGTGCAGGCTTAAAGAGAGCCTAAGTTAAGTTTCTCTTTCAATTCTTCAGGTGAGTTTAAGTTTCCGTTTCCATTCAGGCCGAGGCTGGGTTGCCACTAGACCAGGCCGGCCAAACTGCGGCTCGCGAGCTTCATGCGGCTCTTTGGCTGGTTTCATGCGGCTTTTCAACTGTTATGAGAGTAGCGTATTTGTGTGTCTGTGGCCCTCTAAGATATGACAGCATGTGAGGTGAGTGGGTGAGCGAGAGAGGTGAGGGAGCGGTACCATGAGTGTGTGCAGGTGCTGGTAGCTTGGTGGACTGCTGCGTGCAAGACACCAATAAAGTCACAAAGTTGCAACAAACCTCCTCGAGTCTGGAGCTCTAAAGACCTGTGAAGGGTGTGTAGTAGAAAATTCGGGGATTTAACCCAGGGTCTCATCCTGTTCGTGACGCCAATGTTATGTGATAGAAAAGTCATAATCTTAAACAGGAACAATAGACAATTTGTTACAGGAGTACTCATTATCAGATGGTACAAAGTTGGATTGAATCGATATGATTACAGACAGTGTCTCATGAGACGGAAGATGGTGCACCCTCATGAATTAAGAAAGAGCGCACACCAGGCTTGGTCTTCCCTTCTTATTTATACACTCCATAATGGCCTGATTTGTAGCTTAACAACTTATGTAACTGTCCAATGTTCAAATGTGAACCCACCAACTTGGTCAGGGTGATTTGACCTATTATGTCGTGTCCCTCCCAATGCATTTAGTTTAGAGGTAACCCTAGGAAAGAAATTTTCCACTACAGGTGTGACCCCTGAAGTATATCGGCCCTGGAGGATTGTCTCCCCTGCGCTCCCCCGACTACAGTCAGCAGGAAGCAGGAAAGGTGTAATAACTCTATTAGTGCCTTAGTGTTTACCATCAAGTCTTTATTTTGACAGCTCTTTGCAGTAAACTTGTCTTGAGTGCAAACTAAAGCAGTAGTAGTCATTGATAAAACTTTTCGCAAATCAAAATTTATGACCAACAAACACGCAATAAACGGGGACGGAAATTCAGGAATTGCGTGTCCATTCTGATATCAATGCCAGACATTTGAGGCATTTAAGAAACCCCGCCCGGACAGCCCCGCAAAAGAGGACGTGTCCGGGGAAAAGAGGACGTATGGTCAGTCTAACATAAGAAGAATAAGCCGTAGCCGGTTTGAGTGATGCCAAACTAGGACTGGGCGATTAATCGCAGATTTGTCTCTGTGCGATATAGAAAATGACTATATGGTGATATTGGAGTATACGTTCTCACGCAGTTGCTTTTAGCTGCGGGCATTACACTACAGGCTCTTCCCACTCTTTCTTGTCTCTAATTCTCACAGACAGCAAGCGCTCCTTCTTACATACGTCACATACTGTCACGTCATATGTCACATACATATACGCCCTCACTGAGCAGAGAGGTAGCAGCATGGGTAACGTTATCTGTGCTGCTAGCGGAGCCGTGCGAGCGGTAATACGAGAGAAAGAAGGTGCGAATCTGGTAACAAATGAAGGAAGAATTAATTCCCAAGAAAAACAGCAGGGGGTCCATCGTCTGTCGGTGGTTCGGCTTCAAGTGGGAATATGTTGAATAGACGACCGTAAGTGTGGGGCAAAAGCGTTGCTACAAAAAGTAGCATTACTGCTAATGTGTAGCATCATTCGAAAAGTCACCTGCTAGAGAATGAAGAGTGCTTACTCCGCATGTCAACATCTCCATTCAGTGTCAGACGCCCACACCATCAAAATGCCGAGGCAAACATTTCCGCATCAACACCGTATGAAAAAATTAGTCATTATGGAGCTCATTTTTATTGGACAGTTATTAAAATATCTTGTGTGACATCATGCACAAAAGTGCACTTCATTTGTTTTAAACTATTGTAGTGGCGTTCTGTACAAAAAGTGCACTTTAATTTAGTGTTGTTTTTATATGTCATCTTAGTGACATCATGCACAAAAGTGCACTCATAGCTTGTTTTAAATGTCTCTGACAATCTTGCACTTTCTGTTTTGAAAATGACATCAATGTTTGTGCCACTGCTTAATAACTGTTTAATAAATACACTTTTGGGTAAAGTGACTTAGTTGTGATTTCCCTCTCTGCATGAAAGTTTAAAATGAGCAGATATTAATGCAGTATGAAGAAGAATGTTTTAATGTAGACACATAGAATCATCATACTGTGATTATATGCATCAAGTGTTCATTCAAGGCTAAGGCAAAATATGGAGTTATATGTCACTGGAGTATGTAAACTTTTGATCAGGGTCATTTGGGTACTTTCTTTTGTCATTTTGATTTGAAAAGAGCAAACACAGTTATTTGCCAATAAATAGCTTCACACAACCATTAAGCATGAATGGAAGAAATGTTTTTGTCTTATCATTCATATTCTCTGAAGAATGGCCAAGAAATCATAATTTCTCCTAGGGTATGTAAACTTATGAGCACAACTGTAAATGTCCTCTGTGGAGGGGGGCGTGGCCTGCAAAGAGACGGAGTGTGCCAGGACCGGCCTCGAAGTCAGCGAGAGATAACAAGGCCCAGGTGGATGGCCCAGCTGGGCCTTGTTATCTAATCACCTGTCGCTCTGCAGCTTTCCCTAAGCTTCAATGCCTTTTCTTAGGGGCATTCACCTTTTATTTTTTTGGTTTAAGCATTAGACACCTTTTTACCTGCACACTGCGTACAAAGCATTTAGCTACCTGCTGCTACCTACTGATATGGAAGAGTGCAACACGGTTACTCTGCCAAGTTGTAGACAGCACTGACACTAAACAACATATCATTTGCAGACTATAATTACCGGTTTACAAAAAGTATTTTTAACCAAAATAGATGAAATTAGATCATCTCCCAAGGCATACCAGACTGTGCCACGGCACAGTGGTTGAAAAAAACACTGATGTAGACCACAAGGAAGTGTTTCAAATGTATTAAATAATCATAATACGACCTAGAGGGAATTAAATTGTGAAGGCGCCTTTGCATTGATTAAGCAAGGTTTGGTGTGTCCTCATGGCCGCTTGTTACGTGGATGTAGATGCCGGAGGAACCGGAGAAGAGCGTTCTGCGAGGCCTGGCGTGCCAAGACTGTGAATAAGTAGGTCAAAGCTCTCACGTTACGCTATAAAGTAACCACATGTTAGTGTGTAGCAATGGCTGTCCCACAACACATGTTTACAATAGACGGTGCTCACTCGACTGTAAGGCCGTGAAAGTGTGTAGCGCAGAGATAATCATCAACACACACTTTATTGTGCCAACTGATTGTCAGGCCGCCTATCACACGCCCCATGTGGGTCATAAACCTGAGCAGGGTCAGAGGTCATCAGCCGAGACAATGTTAGTAATGGATTTAATCAAAGACAGGGAAAACGTGCGGCCGTATGATTGTATTATTTTAGGAATGTGTTTTGAAGGATGACATATGTTGTAGTTTAGTATGTTGTAGTTTAGTATGTTGTAGCGCGTCTTAGCATATCGTAGCGTGTCTTAGTATGTTGTAGCATGACTTAGTCTGTTGTATCATTTAGTAGCATGCCATAGCGTGTCTTGTATGTTGTAGCATGTGTGTGAATGCGTGTGTATGTATCTATATATATGCATGTATATATATATGTGTGTGTATATATGTATATATACACATATACACACATATATACACACACATATGTATACACATATATACATATACACACACATATATATATATTTAATACATATATATATACATACATATACACATCTATATGTATGTGTAAATATATGTGTATGCATGTGTATGTATGCATGTATATGTATGTATGTATGTGTGTGTATATATATATATGTATATATGTGTGTATATATATATATATTTATATATATATACACACACATATACATATATACCGTATATACATATACACATATGTATGTGTATGCATACACACACACACACACACACATATATACACACATGTATATATACACACACATATACATATATACCGTATATACATATACACATATGTATGTGTGTGTATATATATGTGTGTATATATATGTATGTGTGTGTGTGTATGTATATATATATATATATATATATATATATATATATATATATATATATATATATTATGGGTGTAACGGTACGTGTATTTGTATTGAACTGTTTCAGTACGGGGTTTCGGTTCGGTTCGGATGTGTACCAAACGAGTTTCCACATGGACAAATTAAGAGCGTACCGCACGTTTAGTGTAAACAACGCACACCGAGGCACAACACACGGCATGCTATCAGCGACCGGGAAACGATAGACTGACCATACTTCCTCTTTTCACTGGATATGTCCTCAAATGTCCGGCATTTTAAGTTACAGTTGAGTGTATTTTCAATGTACGTTCAGGGTTAAGAAGGGGTTAAAACCAAAACAAATTGTGTGCGCAGCAACATTCGTGAAGGAGGGGCAGAGACAGAGAGAGCAAGAGCGTTATGATAAACGCGCATGCGTCGCCAGGCTCTGCTTTTTACCCATAGATTTATCAGATTAAATTTTTTATTATCTATAGCAGGGGTGTCAAAAGTGTGCCCCGAAAGCCATTTGCCACCCACAGTTAATGTTTCAAAGGCCCAGGGCACATGCTAAAAATACTATAAAAATAAACAAAAACATAAACAAAAGTGAAAAAAAAAAGCTTGAAGGTTAAATGTACAACGTTGACTAATAAAACAAAGCTGTTTTTTTTTCTTTCAAACGGTCATTGCTCAAAACATAATATTGAATCAAAATCAATGTTATGAATTATTGACCTATCCAAGGTTTCCATTACTTCACATCAAATATTCCACTAAGAAAAATATTTTTGGTGGAAGATTTTGCAAATTTGGTAAATAAATAACCAAAAAATATATATTTTGATGTTTTCTTATTGTACTGAAAATGAACTGACCTGGTACCTCTAAACCAGGGGTCGGGAACCTTCTTGGCTGAGAGAGCCTTGAAAGCCAAATATTATAAAATGTATTTCTGTGAGAGCCATATAATATTTTTTAACACTGAATACAACTAAATGCATGCATTTTTAAGTAAGACCAACATTTTTAGAGCATAATAAGTCTGTTATTATTTTTGATAACATTGTTATTATGAGGCTAACCAATAATAAATAAAATACTTCTTAATTTGACTTCTTGAACTGTTGGGGTGCAAAACAGATCGATGGATTAAAATGCATGAGAATTTTTTATATTTTCAACGTTGTTTTTAACACTTTAACAAGTACCATGAATTGATTTACGTGGACCCCTTATTTGGGTGTTAGCATTTAGTGGTGAATTTTAGTGAATATGTACTGTAGTGTACAATCTACTAAGTTTCAATCAATCAATCAATCAATCAAAACTGTGATTACCATCTGAATTATTCATTACTTATCGTGTTAAGCAATCTCAGCTAAGATTTATCTGAGAGCCAGATGCAGTCATCAAAAGAGCCACATCTGGCTCAAGAGCCATAAGTTCCCTACCCCTGCTCTAAACCGAGGTAAGTAACGAACCGAAATTTTTGTGTACGTTACACCCCTAATACACACACACACACACACACACACACACACACACACACAAGTAGGAAAAAATCACGACCATTTTTATTTGTTTTCATGTAAAAAATATACCTAATTTTTATGGTGTGGCGGCATTTATTCTGCCGTGGCAATGTGCCACAATCCATTACATGTAGGGGAACCCTGAAATTAAATAAAAATAAATTATATTTTAATTGCTTTTTACCTATTTTTGTCATTTTTACTCCAGTCTAGCACCCTTACTGATACAGGCGCCGTGTACATTGTGCTGATGTCGCATAGAAAAATCGCTGGTAACAAATGTCAGCTGGGATAACAAACAGTAAAATGAACTTTTGACTTCCTTGTCACTGACATTTATTGAAGTAATTGCGCTTTTGTTGTGCTAATGCTTGTGTTGGCGGACATGGAGGCCAGCAAGAGAGAAGATGCTCTATAATGAATGATGCCTGGAATGTGTATGTGTTTATGGCAGACATTTTGTGCCAGCGTGTGATACTGTTGACATGAATCAGCAGGTTTAATGTTATATTTTCCTATTTATATTCTTGCAAATGAACACACACATACACAAACACACACACTATTGCCAAAAGCATTTGGCCACTTGCCTTGACACACATTTGAACGTGAAGTGCCATCGCATTCCTAACCCATGTGGTTCAATATGATGTCGGTCCACCTTTTGGGAGGGCTGTCCACAAGATTGAAGAGTGTGTTTTTGGAATTTCCCACCATTTTTCCAAAAGCGCATTGGTGAGGTCGCACACTGATGTTTGCCGAGAAGGCCTGGCTCTCAGTCTCCGTTTTAATTCATCCCAAAGGTGTTCTATCGGGTTCAGGTCAGGACTCTGTGCAGGCCAGTCAAGTTCATCCACACTAGAATCTGTCATCCATGTCTTTATGGACCTTGCTTCGTGCAGTGGTGCACAGTCATGTTGGAAGAGGAAGGGGCCCGCTCCAAACTGTTCCCACAAGGTCGGGAGCATGGAATTGTCGAAAATATTTTGGTATCCTGGAACGTTAAAAAGCTCATTTCACTGGAACTAAGGGTCCAAGCCCAACTCCTGAAAAACAACCCTACGCCATAATTACTCCTCCACCAAATTTCACAAATGTAGCGAAATGTACCGTTCTCCTGGCAACCTCCAAACCCAGACTCGTCCATCAGAGTGCCAGATGGAAAAACGCAATTCATCACTCCATAGAAAATGTCTCCACCGCTCTAGAGTCCAGTGGCGACATGCTTTACACCACTGCATCCGACGCTTTGTATTGAACTTGGTGATTTATGGCTTAGACTCAGCTGCCCGCCCATGGAAATCCATTTCGTGAAGTTCTCTGCGTACTGTACGTGGGCTAATTGGAAGGTCACATGAAGTCTGGAGCTCTGTAGCAACTGACTGTGGAGAAAGTCTTTGCACTATGCGCTTAAGCATCCGCCGACCCCTCTCTGTCAGTTCACGTGGCCTACCACTTGGCGGCTGAGTTGCTGTTGTTCCCAAACTCTTCCATTTTCCTATAACAAAGCAGACAGTTGACTTTGATATTTAGGAGCGAGGAAATTCCACGACTGGATTGGTTGCATAGGTGGAAATCACTGAGATTGGCCCATTATTTCACAAATGTTTGTAGAAACAGTCTCCATGCCTAAGTGCTTGATTTGATACATTGGGCCAAGTGGTTAGGACACCTGATTTTCATCATTTGGATGGGAGGCCAAATACTTTTGGCAATATAGTGTATGTATACACACAAATATTTATTTGCCCCCCATATTTAGTACGCCCAAATTTTTATTCCAGTTGTTTTTAAACATTCATAAGTGCATTTCAGTCTCAGGTTTTATTTTGTGTATTTTATTCTTTATTCTTAAAATGCTTTTGTGCTAAAAAGTTTTTAGGTGAGGGGAAAATGCTAAATAGTGACGTCACTGTTAAAGCATGGGGATATGGCACCACCTTATTATCTTATAAAACGTTGGAACTTTTAGATACACCATTTTATATGTTTATGTAATAATAGTGTTCGATTGTGTCCTTGATAAAAATATAAATAACTATGGTTACTATGACAACGAGGCAGTTTTTCAAAGTAAAGGCTCCTCATAATACAGCCGTGACCTCTAAAAGCAGCTGCGGGTGCCGTTGTTTGAAGATCTGCGCATGCGTAAAAATCCACAAGCGGCGGCGGTCGAGGAAACGACACAACAAACTTCAAAATGAAAGGAGGACATTATTTCATTTTCAACTACCAAATGTCAACCAACTCACTTTTACACTTCTAAGTCAAATTAAAATATTCATAATCCATCACTATAAACGTGAAGTAAACAGCGTCCTGCCCAGCACGGCATACAAAACACAGGCTCTTATTTTGAAGGCACATGACAGGAAATTATTGTCAGTCTCCGGTTAGCTTGCCGGACTCACGATGTTCGCGTTTTACTCACCATTTCTATAATTCTGGTTTTCTTGCCCGCCCTCTTCTTCTTGGCGACGATGTACTGGGCCAGAACCACGCCACCAAACAAGGCACAAACGCTCGCACTGGCCGCGGCACCCACTTTGACGACGGCCGTCCTGTCCATGACGGCACGCTCGGAGCTTCGCCGCCGAGAGGAGTCCCGCCCCCTCTGTGCCCGTGACGTCACTGACGGAAGCCCGTTTCCGGATGGTCCAAGATCGTCTAGCGCTAAGACGATGAGCCCCTCTGGGGAGATTTTGTAATGTACTCCGTCACTGTACAACCAAAGGTTTTTATTATTTTGTACTAACATAATGCAATATTATATTCCTGACGGAATAAATAAAGTACTATCTAATCTAATATTATGACTTAGTGTAAGACGGTGCTTCTCAATAATTTTCTGTTCCTATTAATAGCATCATATGTCAATGAAAATGTTATAAGTACACCTCTGTATAATATATCTTTATTAACATTAAATAAAACAAAAATACATAAATATACATTAACTTACAAAAAACAAATACTCGTTGTTTTGTCTAAGAGACTATATTAAAAGTGCATCAATTTGCCTGAAATAAAAAATGTTTTAATCTATCAACATTTTTTGAGCCGCTTAAACTATATGATACTAAAAAATTAAAATAAATGAACTCAATAAATATTAATATATTTAAATCAGAAATATTAACTCAGAAGCAAAATATTTAAAACACTTCAACCCACAAAACCAAAAATTAAATGTGATTTATTTTTTTAATCAATATATATAAGGCAGCTGAAATAGGCACCAGTACCACCCGCCAACCTGAACAGGATAAGCAGTAGAAAATGGATGGATGGATGGATATAAGGAAGTCAGGATTACGTTTTTTAGTGCGCAGCTTTTCGAAACATCATACTGCATGATATTGATAAAGTAAAATCCCCGTTTCCATATGAGTTGGGAAATTGTGTTAGATGTAAATATAAACAGAATACAATGATTTGCAAATCCTGTTCAACCCATATTCAGTTGAATGTACTACAAAGACAAGATACTTGATGTTCAAACTGATAAACTTTTTTTTTTTGGCAAATAATAATTAACTTAGAATTTCATGGCTGCAACACGTGCCAAAGTAGTTGGGAAAGGGCATGTTCACCACTGTGTTTCATCACCTTTTCTTATAACAACACTCAATAAACGTTTGGGAACTTAGGAAATTAATTGTTGAAGCTTTGAAAGTAGAATTCTTTCCCATTTTTGTTTTATGTAGAGCTTCAGTCGTTCAACAGTCCGGGTCTCCGCTGTTGTATTTTACGCTTCATAATGCGCCACACATTTTCGATGGGAGACAGGTCTGGACTGCAGGCGGGCCAGGAAAGTAACCGCACTCTTTTTTTACGAAGCCACGTTGTTGTAACACTTGTCTTGCTGAAATAAGCAGGGGCGTCCATGATAACTTTGCTTGGATTACAACATATGTTTTTCAAAAACCTGTATGTACCTTTCAGCATTAATGGTGCCTTCACAGATGTGTAAGTTACCCATGCCTTGGGCACTAATACACCCCCATACCATCACAGATGCTTGCTTCACTATGTAAAGCGCTTTGAGTCACTGGAGAAAAAGCGCTATACAAATATCATTCACTTCACTTCACTTTTGAACTTTGCGCCAATAAAAATCCAAATGGTTATTTTCCTCTTTGTTCTGGAGGACACCACATCCTCTGTTTCCAAATATAATTTGAAATGTGGACTCGTCAGACCACAGAACACTTTTCCACTTTGCATTAGTCCATCTTAGGTGAGCTCGGGCCTAGCCAAGCCGGCGGCGTTTCAGGATATTGTTGATAAATGGGTTTTGCTTAGCATAGCAGAGTTTTAACTTGCACTTACAGATGTAGCGACCAACTGTAGTTACTGACTGTGGTTTTCTCAAGTGTTCCTGAGCCCATGTGGTGATATCCTTTACACACTGATGTCGGTTTTTGATGCAGTACCGCCTGAGGGATCAAAAGTCCGTAATATCATCGCTTACATGCAGTGATTTCTTCAGATTCTCTGAACCTTTTGATGATTTTACGGGCCGTAGATGGTAAAATCCCTAAATTCCTTGCAATAGCTCGTTGAGAAATGTTGTTCCAAAACTGTTCGACAATTTGCTTACAAATTGGTGACCCTCGCCCCATCCTTGTTTGTAAATTACTTAGCATTTCATGGAAGCTGTGTTTATACCCAATCATGGCACCCACCTGTTCCAAATTAGCCCGCACACCTGTGGGTTGTTCCATATGAGTGTGTGATGAGCA
Source organism: Nerophis ophidion (assembly GCF_033978795.1). NCBI lineage: Eukaryota > Metazoa > Chordata > Actinopteri > Syngnathiformes > Syngnathidae > Nerophis > Nerophis ophidion. The sequence continues at coordinate 22,181,133 of NC_084621.1, read as the reverse complement.
TTCCTCAACTTTATCAGTATTTATTGCCACCTTTCCCAACTTCTTTGTCACGTGTTGCTGGCATCAAATTCTAAAGTTAATGATTATTTGCAAAAAAAATTTTTTATCAGTTTGAACATCAAATATGTTGTCTTTGTAGCATATTCAACTGAATATGGGTTGAAAATTATTTGCAAATCATTGTATTCTCTTTATATTTACATTTAACACAATTTCCCAACTCATATGGAAACGGGGTTTGTATATACACATATATATTTAGATGTATATATATATATATATATATATATATATACACCTGTTTATATATACATACATATGTATACACACATACACATGCATATATACATATAAATATATACACACACATACATATATACACATATATATGTAAATGTATATACACAAATATATATGTATATGTACACTATATTGCCCAAAGTATTTGGCCACCCATCCGAATGATCAGAATCAGGTGTCCTATTCACTTGCCAGGAGAACAGTACATTTTGGACTGCATTGTACCGAGTGTGAAATTTGGTTGAGGAGGAATTATGGTTTTGGGTTGTTTTTTCAGGAGTTGGACTTGGCCCCTTAGTTCCAGTGAAAGGACCTTTTGAATGTTCCAGGATCCATGCTCCCAACCTTGTGGGAACAGTTTGGAGCGGGCCCCTTCCTCTTCCAACATGACCTTGCACCAGTGCACAAAGCGAGGTTCATAAACACATGGACGACAGAGTCAGGTGTGGATGCACTTGACTGGCCTGCACGGAGTCCTGACGTTGAACCCGATAGAACACCTTCGGGATGAATTAGAACAGAGACTGAGAGCCGGACCTTCTCGGCCAACATCAGTGTGTTACCGCACCAATGCGCTTTTGGAAGAACGGTGGAAAATTCCAATAAACGCACTCCCCAACCTTGTGGATAGTCCTCCCGGAAGAGTTGAAGCTGTAATAGCTGCAAAAGGTGACCTAAACTTGCTGTATGTATACTTTTGACCCACATTTTCAGTAGACCCATAATAACTTCATAGAAAAAACAAACTTTATGATTTTTTTTGTAAGTATGTGCTCCAATCACTCTATCATAAAAAAATAAGAGTTGTAGAAATTATTGTAAACTCAAGACAGCCATGACATCATTATGTTCTTTACAAGTGACTCAAAGCGATTACAATCAATCATTCAGAGACATCACATGCTTGAATTGTCCAATAAAAACATCATAGTCCTCAAATGAACTGCCATCATGTTTAATCAGAAGCACGATCACTGTCGCCATCTTGTCAGGTGACCCAACGGAAAGGAGAGACTTGCCGAAGTTGTGACCGAGTCTCGTGACCGAGCTGGAATGCTTTACTAAAAGACTCACATGTTTACAATTAAATAAGTACAGCACATGACGGGAGTCACGTCCTTGCAGATGACTGAACATGTTAGCATTTGTCAAGTAGCGACCGTGTAGCACCTGCACAAGTAACAGCCACGTAGCTGATTCATATATCTGGGTCTTTATTACAAAAGCTTTTTTTTTTTTGGGACACATCATATATGTAACTAAATTGTTGCTTTTAAATTTAGTGAAGTGAATATATTTTTAACATCAGATTATGCTGACAATTTCATTTAAATAAATGTTTGTGTTTAAATGTTCATCTTGTTAAAATCGGTCTTGTTAAAGTCGGTCTCCCCTAGAGGGCGGGGGAGGGATACCCACATATGCGGTCCTCTCCAAGGTTTCTCATAGTCATTGTCATCGACGTCCCACTGGGGTGAGTTTTTCCTTGCCCTTATGTGGGCTCTGTAAGAGCCCCACGGATGTCGTTGTGGCTTGTGCAGCCTTTGAGACACTTGTCATTTAGGGCTAAATAAATAAAATTGATATATGTGTGTGTGTGTATATATATATATATATATATATATATATATATATATATATATATATATATATATATATACATATACATACGTATACATATATGTATACATATAGATAGATAGATGGATGGATGGGTAGATAGATAGATAAATAAATAGATAGATAGATAGATAGATAGATAGATAGATAGATAGATAGATAGATAGATAGATAGATAGATAGATAGATAGATAGATAGATAGTACTTTATTTATTCTTCAGGAGAGTTCCTTCAGGAAAATTAACCTTTTCAGCACAATCCCATTCAAGAACAGAGATATATATATATATATATGTATATATATATATATATATACATATATATATATATATATAAATATATATATATATACATATATATATATATACACATACATATACATATATATATATAAACACACACACACACATATATATACATATATATAAATACATACATATATATACACATATACATACATACATACATATATACACATATACTGTACATATATACATACGTATATATATATACATAAAAACATATATATATACATTTTTTTTTTTTTCTCTAAATGTGGCATATATATATATACACATATATATATATTTATATATTGTTTTTTTTCTCTAAATGTGGCATATATATATATATATATATATATATATATATGTATGCCACATTTAGAGAAAAAAAACAATATATAAATATATATATTTATATATATATTTATATATGTATTTTTTATATATATATATATATATATATATATATATATATATATATGCCACATTTAGAGAAAAAAAATGTGTCTCGGGGCCAGTATATCCATTTTTAGGAACACTAATACAAAACTTCACAATAATGTCTGATTGAATGCTAAAAACGTTATGACAGACCGCCTTAAAAAACGTAATGGAATTTTCCATTTTTCTATTAAGGATAAAACACTGAATATTGACAAAATATGAATGTCACACCCCCTTCCGTTTGACATATTTTACAATCAAGTGAAACGCAACACACAGGCTACAAAATAATGCATCTGATACATCACTAAGCTTTAGAACTTTGTGAAAATCTCCTAACGCGTCTGTGGAAACGCTCCCCGCCCACACTGCTTGGTGCCTTGTCTGAGCTGCTGTGACGTAGATTCCCATAGTAACTAATTAGATGACCATAGTAACTAATTAGATGACCATAGTAACTAGTATATCATCCAAAAGCGCAGATTCCAACCATTGAAATTCTTCGCACAGTTGAAGACTTACGGTCATTAGAAAACATGACTGCACATCATAATGGTAGCTACACTTTCCATCTTAAAGATCTCAAAAAAAAATATTTGGGAATGTCCGATGGGCCAGATTGAAAAGCTTAACGGGCCGCATTAGGGCCCCAGG